>NW_012133360.1:13044-32220 GCF_000313525.1 Fibroporia radiculosa | reverse complement strand
GAGTCTGCCGTCGCCGCTACGCATACACTGACCGACCTGCCGCTCAGCGCCATGCCCATGCGCTCGCACATCCTCTGGTCCGAGGCCCTGCTCCGCGACTCCCTCCCGCCAAGCACAGCCGACCCCAACACGGCCCGCAGCACGCGCACGGCCCCCGATGTTCCGCGGAACATGTCCGAGTCGTACTGCGAGCTGCTCCTCCCGTTCGCCTCTTCCCCGGAGCTCCTCGAGCGCTACACTAACGCCTCGGGCGGAATTCGCACTGGTATGCTCATGGAACACCTGGACTCGCTGGCTGGAGGCATCGCATACAAGCATATGCTCGGTCCGGGCGTGGACACCCTCGGGAAGGACGTGGGGTTCTACATCGTGACCGCATCTGTAGATAGGTGAGCTGCCGCGGGTTGGCTGAGCGGCGTACGTGGGTGCTCATCACGGACCGCAGGCTCGATATGCTGGCGGCACTGTACCCAGTCCGCGATATGCGCCTGAGTGGCCAGGTCATCCATACGGGAAAGAGCTCGATGGAGATTGTCGTCCGGATGGAGGCGCTAGAGAAAGATGGGCGGGAAGAGACCATCATGCTCGGTATGCTGCACATGCGCATGTTGATCAATCGCACGCTCATGTCCTCGTACAGGTCGTTTCGTCATGGTCTGCAGAGACGCACACACACACAAGGCTGTCCCCGTCAACCCGTTGAAGATCGACAGTCTCGAGGATGAGAAGCTCTTTGACATCGGCGATGGTCTGTCCAATTCTGTTTGGCGCATCCCCTGCTTGGACTGCTGATGAGTCCATGACCCTGTCTCGTAGCGCACCGAAAGCGGCGCATGTCCGCCGCCAACGCTGCGCTCACGCGCGTCCCACCAACGTCGGGCGAGGCGGAATCGCTGCACTCGCTGTTCCTAAAGTACGGCCAGCACGAGAACGGCGATTTTGTTGGGCCCGATGGCGAGCAGCGGGTCTGGATGGGCGACACGCGTCTTGAGAAGTGCATGATGATGTTCCCACAAGAGCGCAAGTGCGTACCCTACCCCCACTCACCTCTTATACCGGCTCCGTGCTGAATGACCACTACCAGTGTGCATCAGAAAATCTTTGGTGGTGAGCACGGTCCCGGCGTTCCTCAGAGTGTTCCGCGAGATTGACACTATGCAGGGTATCTGATGCGACTGGCGTATGAGGTACGGAACGTGTGTCCACTTGCAGGTGCTCGCTGCTGACCGTGCTCGCAGCTGGGGTTCGCGAACTCTGTGCTCTTCACCGGGTGTCACGTTCTCTTTGTCTCGCTCGACGGGATTTCGTTCGCGAAGCCTGTGCCGATCGGGTCCATCCTGCGCCTCACCTCGCACATCCTGCACACCTCCTCGTCCGAGCAGTTTCCCGGGCTCATCGTGCGTTCCGCTGCGCTCTCCCGCATATGATGTAAACTCACATCGCGCTCAGCACGTCGGCGTGCAGGCGAACGTTGTCGATGTCTCCACGGGGAAGGAGCAGACGACGAACGACTTCCGGTTCACGTGGTGCACTGATCGCAGCATTCCCCTCACACGAAAGGTTGTCCCGAAGACATACAAAGGTGCGCGCGATGTTGTTGTTCCTAGAAAAGTGGCGTACTGACGGCCTATCTCAGAGGCGATGCTGTGGCTGGAGGGACGCCGTGCGCTCGACATGGGCGCGGAAATCCGGGGGCTGCGGAAGCATCACTAGTAGCGCGGGCGGTACCGGCATTTACATGGAACCGGAAGATGGACCTGGCCGGTATCTGGCTTGTCCATTCTGTTTCGGGAGCCAGCATGGCCCAGATATCATGTTGCAGGATTGCGGGCAGACTCCAGAGTGCACGAAGTCCGATGTAATGTAGAGATGTTTTTATTATTATTATTGCAAGTTGCTCGACGTAATGACACGGTCTACACAGCGACACAAAGGGAGCATACCATCGAGCGGTAGCTGTAGTAGGCCGAGTCGAATGTGGGGTGCTGCACATGCTCGCGAGGCCTGCGGCGGGATCGCAGATCTGAGATAGGCGGGACTCCATGATCGAGGATGAATCTGAGAATATCTGGAGTCGTCAGTGGCCATCCTCCGCGCGCTGCTCGCCGCCTTTGGCCCTCTCCTCGCCGCGCACCATGTCGCGGGAGGAAGACGCCCTCGCGTACCTAGCGAAGCGTCGGGGCCTGGGATGGTCCCGGGCCCGACCGGCTGTGTCTGTTCGATTCCCAGCACAGCGTGCACGTTGGAGCGCGCGCGCCTTATCTATGCGAGCGACTACCACTGGCTGGACATTGGTGGTGCCGGTGATGGTCCATCCGTGCTCTTGGGGCGTCGACCCCAGACCCATTTGATGCGGCAGAGATGTCACGGTGGCTCCTTGCAGACTCCTCGGCGGCTCTCGAGCAGATAAGAACAGCGCGTCTGTAGCGTGCACCGCGGCTCGGAGTCCTATCACTTCCCTGTCGACCTCTCCGCGCTTTCCCTCGTCGAGTCGAGCGCGCACCCACCCAGAGTCTCTCTCTCTCACGACTCTGATGACCATGGACCCCGAAGCAAAAGCACAGGGCAGCTCCGGCACCCGAGCCAACATCGCTGCCGCAGACGAGGCCCTCCTCGCCAGCCTCGGCTACAAGCAGGAGTTCCGCCGCGAGTTCAGTGGCCTCGAGGTGCGCCTCCCACAGCTCTGCTCCTCCGTCGAAACCTGACCAGGCGTCGGCCGTGTGTAGGTATTCGGGATCGCATTCAGCATCATCGGGCTCCTCCCATCCATCGCGTAAGTCGCGTCCTCTCGTCTTTCTTATCTCCGCAGATTCCCTAAGCCACTCCCCGCCGCAGCTCTGTCCTCGCCGACTCGATACCCAATGGTGGCGCGTCAGCGATGGTGTGGGGGGTGCGTCTCTCGCCATCGCCCTCACTTGCGCATTGCATGCTAACCGGGGCCTGCCCTCCCGCCAGTGGGTCGTCGCAAGCTTCTTCATCCTCATCGTCGGCATGGCCATGGCCGAGCTCGCCTCCGCAGCACCCACCTCCGGCGGGGTACGCTCCTCCCATCGCCCTCATATCTCGCCCAACTGACATCGCTGGCTTGCACAGCTGTACTTTTGGACCCATTCGCTCTCCTCCCCGCGCTGGCGGAATCTCCTCGCGTGGATCGTTGGATGTACGTGCTCTTCCCGTCCCGCTCGACATACCAGGCGGTGCATATGGTGTGCAGAGTGACTAACCACCGCGTGCAGACGCTAACACGATCGGCTCCATTGCATCCGTCGCGTCGATCGACTGGGGGTGTGCGGTGCAAGTTATGGTGCGTCCTCCGTTCATTCGTCTAGTCGTCCCACTCATACATGCCCATTGCGCATGGGAACCACAGGCGGCGGCGAACATCGGCTCGCCAAACCAGACCTTTGCCGCGACGAGCGGCGAGACCTAGTGCGTCCCGCTTCTGCATCGGCTCCCTTCGGTCCGTGCGAGCTGACTATATGCGTCTCGTACTTGTAGCGGCGTGTACGCAGCAATCCTCCTCTCACACGCGTTCATTTGCTGCTTCGGGACGAGGGTCCTCGCCCGTCTTCAGACAGTCTACGTCGTCCTCAATGTCCTGTACGTCCTGTCGCCTCCACTTTCCCCTCATGTCTGCTGACATTGACGCAGACTGTGTCTTGCTGTGATCATCGCGCTTCCAGCCGCGACACCAAAGGAGTACCGCAACACCGCATCGTACGCGCTCGGGAACTTCACAAACTGTGTGTCCTTTTCGTCTGTCCTCCCCTCGCGCGCCTCCTGACGCAATGTGACGCGGTGCAGTGAACGGATGGACCAACGGATATGCGTTCATCCTGAGCTTCCTCGCGCCGCTATGGACAATCTGTGAGTGTCGCCATCATGGAAACAAGTGGGTCGGCGTTGCTGACTAGATGGGCGTGTGCAGGCTCGTTCGACTCGAGCGTGCACATCAGCGAGGAGGCGTCAAACGCGGCGACCGCCGTCCCGTGGGCGATCGTCTACGCAATCGGCATCGCAGGCGTGCTTGGCTGGGGTGCGTCGCATGCCGCCACTGTCCCTCACGCCAGTACTCACTACTGTCTCGTGCGCAGCGATCAATGTCGCGCTTGCATTCTGCATGGGCACAGACCTGGAAGCGATCGTGGCCAGCCCACAGCCCATGGCGCAGATCTTCTTCAATAGCTTCGGCCAGAAGGGCACGCTCGCGTTGTGGGCGTTCGTTGTCCTCGTGCAGTGAGTCTTCCCCTCCCGACGCCAGCCTACCCCGCACACTGACGACACGCATGCAGATACATGATGGGCTCGAGCATGGTGCTCGCAGCCTCGCGGCAGAGCTTTGCATTCGCGCGCGACGGCGCGCTCCCCTTCTCCGGGTGGCTCTACCGCATGAACGGCATCACGGGCACGCCCGTCAACACCGTCTGGTTTGTATGCGGCGCGTCCGCGCTGCTCGGCCTGCTCGCGTTCGCCGGCACACAGGCCATCAACGCGATCTTCACGCTCTCGATCGTCGCGCTCTACGTCGGTGCGTCCCCGTTTCGCGCCCTCCGCGTCTCCCTCGCCGTGCGCCCGGATCGCTGACGAGCCCCCGCAGCCTACGCGATCCCGATTGCGGCGCGCTACCTGGGGGACAATGACTTTGCCCCGGGGCCGTTCAACCTCGGCCGGTTCAGCGCGCCCGTCGCGTTCGTCGCGGTCGCGTGGATGACGTTCATGGGCATCGTCTTCCTCTTCCCGACGACGCCCACGACGGACACGGCAGACATGAACTACACCATCGTAAGTGCCCCTTCTCGCTCTGCACGCGTGTGCTGGCGCTGACGTGCTCCCCCCTCGTGCTGCAGGTCGTGCTTGGTGGCGTGCTCGTGCTCTCGCTCGTGTGGTACTACTTCCCGAAGTACGGCGGGGTGCACTGGTTCACGGGCCCGGTGGCCACCGTGGAGAAGACCGCGGCGAACTCGCGGCGCGGCTCGCTCGACACCGACGACAGGGCGCACGAGAAGCTGGACGCGGGCGTGTCCGAGCGGAGCGTGTGAGCCGCGCGGCGGTGCATTGGTGGAGGGAGGACGGGCGGTGTGTGTGCGTGGGCGTACGCTGTACATTACTGATGTTTTATAGACGCATTTTGGAACTGTGACTCGGTGGGATGCTCGACACGGTAGAGGGTGGAGGATACTTGGGTCCCTGCCGATGCGCCAGGCGAGACCGCGCCAACAGCTCAGCGCTCAGCTCCGAGCAGCCCCTGGTGTGGTTGAGGCCAATGGGGTTCGGTGTGCAGCTGGTGTGCATGTCGTGCGGCTAGCCTGGGCTTAGGAAATTAAAGCAAGATTATGCCACTCTTGCCAATAGAGTATTTCTTCTCTTGGAAAACTATGAACGTGTGGGTTGGGAATGAGACGGCCCGGAAGTTGGGAGTGGGGGGCCGAGGACCTGACGACGACCGATGGCGGTGCAGCGGCGGCTTCGTAAGCCGAGAAGAAAGTCCATGCCGTTCGACAAGCAGCTAGCACTGCTCGAACTCGAGCTTAATCTAAACTCATGCCACTGGTCCACGGAAGTCCGGCGAAAGCAAGAGCATACCAACACAATTTTGGGGTCTGCATTCACTGGTGCAAGTAGGTATCATCGTCATAGATTCATCGGCGCACCTCTAGGATCGAGTAATGTATGTGGTCCATGCTCGAAGGAGCGGCCGCGAGTCGCTATTTCACATTCTTCCCGGCAACAAACCTACACATCTGTGGCACAACGTTGCCGTTGCCCTCGTCTCAGAATTCGGGTAGATGGTAGGCATAAACATTGTAGAGGCCCACTGGAGTCGGCACATCGTGATTCCTAGATTTTTTAGATGTAGGCAAAGGTGATCCGAAACGATCACCATGACTCATGAACTTGAAGCGAAGAATCTTCCTCGGACAAGAAGTTGCAACAGAACATAGCCTTAAACTCGGCTCTGTCCGAACCAGTCTTATCTTCTAACGTTGCTTCGAACACGCCGAAGCCAAGCAATTTCACCGCCCTGCTATCGGAAAACCCTAGCACGCATTCTCCGCGTATTTTCTTTACGCAGGAATTCAGTCGTCTATTCACAAAGCCGAGGAATATAATTATTTTGCTCCCACAGGATGCTCATGCAAAGAATAATAATGCTACGAATACCGTCACTCATGAAGCGCATCATAGCTCGTCGTGTGAGTGGATCGGGTCCTCCTCCTCGTCCGACCCGTAACTGGAACCTCCGCCCGAGTACAGCTTGGTTGTGATCGGGTTGACAACACCCTGCACCTCTGCACATGATAGTACCATGAGCATGTCGGTCACGGGCCCAAAGCGAGCACAACCACTCACCAGCAAGCTTCTCCTCGAGCTCCTCCGCCGTCGCACTCTGGCCATAATCGTCAATCCACTCCGTCGTCTCCTTCACTGAGTCCAGGATCGTCCGCTTGTCCTCGTCGCTCAGCTTCCCACCTAGACCCTCCTGGTCGCCAAGCTGCGACTTCAACCCGTACACGAACGACGACAGGGCATTCAGCCCTTCGATCCGCTTGCGCTGTGCGTCGTCCTCCGCTGCGAAATCTTCCGCCTCCTTTACCATCCGCTCGATCTCCTCAGGCGATAAGCGGCCCTTTTCGTTCGTGATCGTTACGGATTCTGATTTGCCACTGCTCGAGATGTTAAAGGGTGCATGATAGATCCGATGAAACAACACTCACGTTCCCTTATCAGCAGCGGAGATCTTCATGATACCGTTCGCGTCAATTTCGAACGTTACCTCGATCTGCGGTACGCCGCGCGGCGCAGGAGGAATCCCCGTCAGCTCAAACTTCCCGAGTAGGTTGTTGTCCTTCGTCAACGACCGCTCGCCCTCGTACACCTGGATCAACACAGTAGGCTGGTTGTCCGCGGCAGTGGAGAAACTAGACGAAAGAGTCAGCAAAAGGCAAAGGCACCTGACAGCGACATCATGACTAACATCTGACTCTTACGGGTCGGGATGACCGTGTTACGAGGAATGAGCTTCGTCATCACACCACCAGTCGTCTCAATACCAAGTGTGAGCGGGCAAACATCAACAAGGACGACGTCGCCAAGACTCTCGTCGCCAGAAAGGATACCACCCTGGACTGCAGCACCATAGGCAACTGCCTCGTCGGGGTTGATATCTTTAGAGGGCTCCTTTCCAAAGTACTCTTTCAAGAGTTGCTGTACTTTGGGAATACGAGTCGAACCGCCAACAAGGACAATCTGTGCAAACCCATCTACGTGTCAAACACCATCGCTGCCAAATACCCAAGTAACGCACCTCGTCAATGTCCTCCTTCTTGAGGTTCGCATCCTTGAGCACCTGCTCGACAGGCTTCATCGTCTTCCTGAAGAGATCCATGTTCAGCTCCTCAAACTTAGCACGTGTCAAGACCTCCGAGAAGTCATTGCCACCCTCGAATGATTCGATCTCAATGCGAGTTGACTGCTGACTGGACAACGTGCGCTTGGCCTTCTCGACTTCACGCTTGAGCTTGCCCATAGCGCGCAGATTGCCTGTAACGTCTGTGCCTGTCTTCTTCTTGTACTGCTTCTGGAAGTAGTCCATCACGCGGTTGTCGAAGTCTTCTCCTCCAAGATGAGTGTCACCTGCGGTTGCCAGAACTTCGAAGACGCCGTCGTCGATCGAGAGGAGAGAAACATCGAAGGTTCCTCCTCCAAGATCGTACACAATAATCTGCGATTCGCCACCCTTCTTGTCCAAACCGTATGCAATAGCAGCCGCTGTGGGCTCATTGATGATACGGAGGACCTGCAGACCAGCAATCGTTCCGGCATCCTTTGTGGCTTGACGCTGGGCGTCATTGAAGTCTATAGCGCGTAGATAATTTAGTACCCTGATATAAACTCCATGTATACTCGGAAAACTCACATGCGGGTACAGTAACAACAGCATGAGTGACAGGCTTGCCCAAGAACGACTCAGCAGTCTCCTTCATTTTACCAAGCACCATAGCAGAAATCTCCTCAGGAGTCTACAAATAGTACGCGTTAAATTGATGCTCCCTGCACACTAGATGGATGCTTACAAAGTCGCGGTTCTCGCCGCGGTGCTTCACCTGAATGGCAGGCTTGTCATTCTTTGAAACAATCTTAAAAGGCCAGTGCTTCTGGTCACGCTTGATCTCTGGGTCATCCACCTTGCGTCCAATGAGCCGCTTAGCGTCAAAGACAGTGTTTTCGGGGTTCGAGTGGAAGGCATTCTTCGCGGCGTCACCAACTCTGCAACGTCAGTGATTAGCGGATTCACGAAATGACCCACAGAACGGACAGAAGTTCGGCACCCTGGGACATACGCCCACACTGCCGAGATCCAGAACACTCACAATCGTTCGTCTTCCGAGAAACTGACCCATGATGGTGTTATCCGATGACCCTGGTCATTCGCGATAATCTCAACACGACCTCCTCGCTGCACGCTGTGTCCAAACCTCATTAGCCCACCGCAATCTGACCCAGCCCAATGACCTCCTACTCACCCTACACATGAATACCTGTCGGACAACCACATGCGCATTAGCACACGCACACACGAATAAGCGAGACAAGGCTTACGTAGTACCCAGGTCAATACCAATGACAGTGCCATATTCGCCCCGCTTGTCTTCGTCTGCACTGACAGCGACGGGACACAAAAGAAGGAGCGCGGTGAGTGCGAAAAATAGGAGCGAGAGCGACGACACCAGGCGTCGCGACTGTGTCCGCGTCGGACGAGACATCGTGGAGGTGGGAGGGAGTGCTGGACGTCAAGGCGCCCAACACACGCATTTTATATTCGGGTGTGTCAATGCGCCACGTCGACACTTGTAGAATGCGGACCCCGGGGAACGCTTGCCGGGTAGTTGTAGTGTCATTAGAAGACGCATTAGAGAAGAATTAATGATAATCGTTTAGAAGTGAAGCGCTCCCAACCTGATTGGAAGACGGACGGTTCGGGGTCCCATACGTGTCTCCAATCAATTTTGCACATCGCCTCGGCGGCGTAGTACCGAGTCGCCCAAATGACAAGTGCTATGCCCAACCATGCTCTGTGGCCACGTCTGCGACACGACATCAAACTCTGACTGTGCGGTTTGGGCGTCGATGCTATGCTTCAGGCAACTCGCCAGACGCTTCCAGATTAATATTGCGATACTTGTAAACTGGCCTCGCTGTCGCGCTTGTGCAGGTGGTCTTGTACTAGCTACGTGTTCACACGAAACTTCGCCGGCACTCTCGATATTTCATATGCAGTGCTGCAGCGTATTGAATATATCCACGTAAACCCATGACCACTTCGTCGTTTCATCTCGTGGATTCCACAACAGCTCAATAATTTCTTGCGAGAATTCAGATTCCCTGTATGACACTGAAGGGCTCTCATGCAAACATCACGCAGATATATAGGTATAACTTATTTTGCCAATAGTTGACGTGAACCGTATGGAAAAGCCTGAGAGGTGAGCTACGGATGACAAACTTGAAAGTATGCGCGGTACAGGGGATGGAGCAGGGAAGCAGAGTAGCAGTACGTTACAACATTATATTATACAGTATTGTGCTGGAACACGCCAAGGACCGTTACGGAAAAAGCAGCCAGAACCTATGCTCGGACTGGGTATATGCGCAAGCTGTAAAGCTCAGCGGGATGATTCGTCATCGGAGTCGTACGGTAGAGCCGGAATGGCAATGGTGCGCGGGGGTGCGAGGTAGAGTGGTTTCATGAGAGCGGGGTGGGTCTTGAGATCATCGTTATCTTCATCATACTCGACGGGTGGAACGACGAGGACAAGCCGGAACGCGTCCTTGCCATTAAGGTAGAAGCGGAACAGCCGTTTCTCTCGTATAAATCCTAGAGATTCGTAGAGGGAAAGGGCTGCGGAATTATCATACTCTGTCTCAAGGACGACCTAACAGTGCAAGATAAACGCGTGAGTCTAGAATTAGAAGAGAGCGACTTACTTCCTCCACCCCGTCCAGCTTCATAATTTCAATCGTTCGACGCACAAGAGTGCTAGCTATGATATCGACGAGAATTAACAAGCGATGATGAGTGCGCACACGACATACTCACCAATTCCGCGTTTACGCCAGTCCCTATGCACACTGAGCATAGCAATGTACCCTCTGTTGGTGACATCTTTGTGCATGCTCTGTTTGCAGACGATGACACCTACAGGGCCAGACGTTTCGTCTGGATAAGCCTGTACAGCCAGGTTTACTACAGTGTAACTCTACGGGCCAAGCAATGTGATTACTCACGAGAAATGAAAGATGTGGCCTAGCCGATAGATGAGCCGTGAAGTTAGACATACTGATGTGGTTGACTCACCACTGCCGCAGGAAATATCGGTATGTGTATATAACGTACGGCTCGCTCAGTTCATGCTGAACGAGAGTCATTATGTGAGGCAAATCAGACTCGCCCTTATATTGTCGGTATATTATAGAACTCATGGTACGGAGAGCAGCGACACGAGAGTCTCGACTACGAGTGAGGCCGGAGTAAGTGTGGGCATCGTGGCTAAAGCGTGGTCGTCGACTTCCCGGGTGGGCGCTTGCCGCAGAACGCGACGCGTGAATTGACGCGTTGGTCGTGTTTAACGACCACCACTCGCTTGGGCTTGACCTGGTCCCACCTCTGTCTCATGGGCTCCATATCACACCTCAGGAATGTGCTCCTGTCTGCATTTAGCTCGAGGGGGCTCAAGAATGGTGAGCAGGAATTCTTCGAGGAGCTCATGGCCCATAAGCCACAGCTGGTCGCCTTGTTCGACATCAGCCCACGAAATGCTCAAGAACAGCGCGAACTCGAGTCAGGTACGTACATACATGTTGTGTGGTATTAAAATGAGTGTGAAGGCATCTTGCTATCAGGGAAAACAACTGTAGAAGGCAGGTCGCTTGCAGTGAATTCGGACTTCGCAAGGCAGGCCATTTTCGTCGCACAACAACTCGACTGCTCGGAGCGCTACATCGCTGGCCTTCTCCAAGATGTTATGTTTGAAAACCCTAACGTGTCTCCTGAGCGCTGTATTGAAGCCACCATCCTTGAATTTCATCTCAGACGTCGCCACCTTGCCGACTGTCTCCGCTACATCATCGAGGCCGCTGACCTCGGCTCAACGGGAAATGCACCAGACTTATACATTCGGCTGGACATGTTTGTCCGCCAACAGTTACTCCCGGCGCCCCGTAGTACCGTGGGGGGACTTTCGCTTACGCTGAAGATTTTCCAAGAGATACATAATCTTGGGAACGTGCTTGCGAAAGCTCAGACAGCTCGACAGAATGCGAAGAGTGATACCGTCTTATCATCCGGACAAGGTGAGTTGCATGCCCTACCGTTACTACGAAATTCGGTTTGGCCAGTGGCGCGCTGCGGGAGGGTGCCATACAGACCCTATGGGATTAGCATGAACGTAACAAGTGTTGAAAGCGAGATAAAATTTGATGAGCTGGTGTTCTAGCACACTGCGTTTTAACACAGATTGATGATCTCATCCGCCTCTTTGTGGATAAGCTCTTGCGCCACTATTCGTTTGCAAAAATCTGCTTGTCCTACAGATGTTATGTTACGGCATATATGCTACGAGCTTGCTCTGTACGCCAATGCTCCACGTGCGCCTGCCGCTGCCTTCTCTTAGTTCGTGCGATGCCCTACTTCATTGACTGATGCGTATCATTACTAGGATGCACTGGCTCTTTGGGTGCAGACGTGTTGACTGCTCGATGCGACTCTCTCAAATATGAGAGGCGCATACTCGCGACCAGTTTATACTTCATCGGTCGCATGGGTTACCTCGCTCCCGCCGAAATTTCCAAGCTTATTGACTGGCTCGAGGGAAATCCCCGACACGCTATGACGACTTCTATCCTTACCACTGTGCTTGCTGCATTGGACATCGTGCAGCCCGATTCACTTGGAGGCCGAGCGCGGGAAATGTTAATCAACGATAAGAGCTTCATGTCATATATGAAGAAGAAGCTAGATGTCGCAACGCAATGGAGGGAACCGGGGATAAAGGCAACAGTTTTGCTCAAATGGACACTGTTTTTAGCGGAAACTAGGCACCGAAACCCCTCGCTGGAGAACGTGGAAGGTTTTAAGACTGAGGAGTTGGAAACGCAAATATGGAATGCAGTACAAGGTGACTGCTTTACATACCAATTACGCCTCGTTGGTCAGCTCCAGAGCAAACAAACGTCGTTTCCGCCGGTATCCTTTGCGCTAGGGATTCTTTCGCAGCAAGAACCAGATTCTCCTTCGGAAACTCCTGCAGAAGAGTTCAAACCAGTGATCCTTGAGGCATGTGAAAGCCTGATCCGCTCACTGATTAGTCAAGCGTCATCAGAATTGCGCAAGATCAAGCAGCGACAGGAAGACCTACTTCTCACTGGGGTAAGAGGGGACAGGTCTAGAAGTTTTCGGTCATCCCAAGCACAGCCTTCTGCACGGTCTGAATCAGACAAACCTGCCGCACCACCTCGTAATGACATGGCTGTCCTTTTCTCTCTGATTGGTCTGCTCTACTCCACTCTCCCTCCGGAACGAGCGCTTCATTTTTGGGGTGCAGGTGTCGTTGCCGAGAGTCAACGATCAACGTATAGTCAAGCCCTAGAGTCCATTTCCGGAAAGCTGCCAGGCTTTCTTCAGTGGGCAGTATGGTCCACCCAAGCGCGAGACGTTGACATGATGATGGCACTGTATGACATGCTTGCGGGATTGGCAAAGGGCCAACAATGCAGTGAGTTGGCGTACAATTTCCTTGCAAGAGGCGGAGGCGATGTGGTGCCAGGCAGCTCGCTATCGTCGTCTAGTGCTCATCTGAACACAGGCGCTGCAATTTCGTGGGGCGCTATCTTCGGACTCCTAGATTCTTGGGTGGTAGCTGGTACGGGCTCTCGGAACCCACCACCTTCTCAGGGCATGGGGCAATCCCAGTCAGGTTTTCCTAATTCGCAGCAGTGGCAACCACAGCAGTCTCACCAACCCCCGCAAGTGGCATTTACCCAACAAGACGTCCTGCTAGCCCAATCATTCCTGCGTCTCTTATCAACAGTCGTCACCCATTCCGTAGCTGTGAGAGTCACGATCAGTGGTCACGCCCGTTTTCGTGCCATTCCTACACTAGTTTCGCTGGTCCCTCTTGGCATACCTTTAGAGCTGAAAGGTGCTATTTTCGAGACTCTGGCTGCGTTCTGCCAGGCTGGAGCAGGTGTTGCGGGTGTGGATATATGTCGGTTAGTGTGGACCCTGATGGAGAGAATGGAGGTCATCAATGTACGTGTCAGCTCTGGCTTTGGCACGCCGTTACCTGCGGTCAAGGGTGTAGAGGTCGAGCTTGAGGAGGTTGAAACTGTCTATAAGATGTACCCTGCAACCATCCCGTTCCTCAAGTTGCTTGGAACCCTCATCCACACACCGAAGGATATCTCGATGAAGGACCGAGTTGCGGAGACTGAGCCAATTAATACAATTCCGGAGACATTGGGACACCCATACCGGCAACCCGGCGTTGGCCCGTTTTCCTCATTCGTCATCGACAACGTCTTTTCCCGAATCAATACGAGAGAATATCTGCGACCAACGGACCGATGGCGTACTAACGACCTCTGTCTATCTTTCGTGGAACGCTGTTTAGCTGGTTTTGAACTCGAGTCTCTAGTGGCGAACACAATACAACTTCAGCCCAAGGGCGACGCGATTCTACAGCTAGCAGTGCACCCGGGTTATGACATGATGAAACGCATGCTCACTTCTTCGACTTTACAAAATAGCATTCTGTCCTACCTCGTCGACGGGCTGAACGGGTTCGACAGGGGTCTTGCTGCTGAAGAATCGTATTTCCGGACTACTATCATGCGTGTTCTGCGGATCATTAACCGGGTGCTTGAGATCCAGGACATCTTCCTCGACATCCTCTTACCCCTCCTCTCTGATATCAACGATACGGCGGTCACTGGCGAGGTTCCTTCATCGTCTTATTTCGTCCGTCTCGACCAAGCACTGTCTCACTCTCCTGAGTATGTTCCGGCAGTTGCAGCATATATCGCCTATCCTGCATACCCAGAGTTGATGTTACTGAGTGTTAAGATCTTGACAGCTCTTGCGGCATCGAATTCCCTCTCTCAGTTGGCACTTTTGATCGACCGAAGCGAAGAGTCGGTGCGTATTCTGAACGGCTTTCAGACGATCATGGACACAGATGTCTTAGAAGAGGTGGAATTGGCCGAAAATGCGGCTGAACAGCTGACAGGAGCTGGTGCACCTGACACTGATGAGCCTTCCCCTGCATTATTACAATCTATTCGTCTCGCTATCCTCGACCTGTTCGTCCAGAACACGAAGCCGGGAAAACCTTACCCTAACATCGCTCATTTCCTTCTGTTTGGCGGGGCCGCGGCAGAAGACCAAATACAAGATCCGCATGCACTCGGCGCCCGGAGATCGTGTATGCATACCATCCTGGATCTGCTTAATGCCGGTATCCCTCGATTGAAGGGCAAGGGCCCTGCTCGGAAGCATCCTGTATCGGGTGACCCATTATTCGCTATCCTGCCCGCACTTGCGGAACGATGCTACCATGTCGTCTATCAGCTTTGCAAGCATCCACGAACCTCTGAATTTGTAATGCGTTACTTGCGGACTCGCGAGGATTTCTTTGCTCGCCATCTCTCCGCTGTGCCATTCAAAGCCCCTGCGACAGAGCAGGTGCCCTTCATCGAGCTGATTTATGGCGATGGCTCACGAGTGACGACAACGGTGAACAACTTGGCTGCATTTTTGCGATTGCGCTCTTGGATTTTAGAACTAGTTGCCTTGGAACTACATGCGTTGACGAACAAGGGCCATCACAAGAGTGTTGCGGAACTGCTTGAGCTTCTGTTCGGCAATGAGGAGGACTATCTCGAGGACGGTGCTGGTTCTTGGGAGGCGGATGCTTTCCGGCCATTCCATGAAGTCGGCCAATCTCATCTTAGGATGGTCGAATTCCTCCAATCACTAGATTTCGACTGGTCGGACAGCCTGACCGTGAAAGCCGTGGAGCTGCAGTTCTTAGGTGAACTGAATTTGCAGAGCTGTTTACAGCTGGATGAATCGGGATGCGAAATTGTGGATCGAGCGGCTCTCCTCTCCATCTTGACAATGGCAAGACGAACGCTTCACATGCAAAACCGTGTTATTACACCTGCGCATCTTGAACAATTGATGACGGAGACATCATACATTATGGAGAGCTGCGCTATTGAGAATCATCGTCGAGAAGTTCTACATGCAGTTGCCAATGGATACGAGGCATGGCGTAGGCTGCTGGACATGTCACTGATCAAATGCTTTGAACGACTTCCCCAGGATCGTCGCGAGAACATGCTCTTCGACCTGCTGCATGTCATGCCGCTCACCTTACGGTCTGCTCACGTACAGGAGTCAACTGCAGTGCTGATAGCAGAGGCCATGCTGTCTGCAATTACCAAGTTACGAGAGGACAGACACCATCAAGTGATCCTGCAATCCGCTGGAGGTGACGTGCAAGCTGGCACTCTTCCAGTCGAGCGAGTCAATGCTTTGTTACGCAGCATTCTGGAATGCGTTGCGGAGTATGGGCACCTAGAACTCGTGCGGGGTAATCTTTATGCCTCCTTGATCAATTATTTCCATTTAGTCATGTCAGCCGACATAAAGAAAGATCCTGACTTCGACTCGTCTTCCTTTGGCATGTCATTGTCGATGTCGATGTCTGCAAGCAGGGATGACTTCGCTTTCGGTGATAGCCTTGCTTCACCGTCATCCGGACAACTTGATACTACCTCCACGCAAGGTTCAGCCATCCTGAACAGTACATTGGCTATCCTCAAGTCCGGGATGGAACGGCTGGTGACTATCATTTCTCGCGATGCTATAGATGGTTCGGAGGTCTGGAGATCTGTGGCATTTATGCTACTTGATTCTCTCATCCGGCTGTCTCGATCGGAAAAGTACCCGGCTATCTTCCAAGCGCTAGCACGCCACGGCTTTATGTCTGGCTTCGTTGGGAGCTTAAAGGAGTCGGATTCATTGTTACAAGCGGTTCTAAAGCCGGATCCGGGTAAGGGTACATTGCCCTTCCAGCGGGGTAGAGACTCATAGTCCACATTTAGATGACCTCAATCCACTCTATGTGTATGAAGCGAAAATGTCGCTACTTATCCGCATGTCACAAACAAGGCAGGGTGCTGAGAGGTTACTGGAAGCGAGGGTCATCCCAATCCTTGCCGGATGCGATTACTTAGACGCGCGACCTGAGGGAGACCAAGCATTCCTAGGTACTTAATGATTTAATTCGCCATCTCTTCAGCTCTGATCTTCTTAACAGACCACGACACATTCTTGCCATCGGCGATTCAACGATATCACCAACTGGTCCTCCCAACACTGCAGCTTGTCAGTGGCATGGTAGTGACCCTCGGAAACAGACATACTACCGCTACAACACAGGTTGGTCTTCCAAATCTCAACTGTGTGACCATTGCTTAAATTCCGTCGCCTTTTAGGCTCTGCAATTCTTGTCTGGTCATAGAGACACAGTGATTCTTCTATTGAAAAATGAGGTGGACGAGCTCTCGCTTTCCCTGATGGAAGAGATTCGGTTACTTGTGTCGTTGTCCGCAAGTGTTATTCAGTTGGTGCCGAAAACGGAGTTGGTGAGTGTTTTAGTTGTCCAAAATTGCCGATATCTAATGCGTGATTAGCTTTCAAACTCTGGCTTCGGGACCATTCATGCCGCAATCTCAGGCTTGGCTGCGCGATGTCTTGGCAATCAGCATTGGTCGGATGATATCAAGCCACGTACGGACGCGGAATTTTCGGATGCCGGGGTCGGTGGGCTAGGTGAGCCTTCTCAGAATCCACAAATAGTGAGGTTCTCATTATGATGAAGGTTTTGGCATTGAGTCGAAATTCCGCGTCACTGTTCGTCAGCAGGATCGACTTCTTCAAAAAGCTATCATCGCCTATCTGGGAACAGCTAGTGATTTCACAGGTAAGTGACTCTCAGTATATCAAGTAGCGCTGCTGAGTATATCTAGAACCGGAATTTACCCTTGTCCTCTCTCCTGTAATCACGACGCCGAAGCAAGATGAGCGGTCGACTCGTGTGTTGGGCAAGTCTGATCTGAATCTACTCTGAGTGTTCGTCATGTCTGATCCTCGCTTTAGCCACCGTTCCTTCAGTTGGCGATACTATTGAAGCTTTACATCATCTGTGCGACGATCTGGCAGGATCGCTGAGGCAAATTATCTCGCTAACCGCAGAGCTCTCGTCGCGCAATCACATCAGAGTAGATAACATTCAAGACGTACGTGCTATTGAACATTTCCAATCCTCAAGTGTAACTCATCTGGTCGTACAGATCGTCCCCGTATCTGATCAGGGCCTGCTGGGGAATCTGGACATCCGACAAAAACAGTCGCTTATCAGCAGAGAGCTGGAGAAGTGGCGCACTGAAGCAAGCCGCACAGCCTTGATTGCATTGAGTATGTGATGTACATGCTACAACTAAGGGGCACGTGGCTCATAGACTTGCAGGTTCTTTGGAGATGCTCCTGCTGCTTTTGTGGCGACATCTGGTCTTCTACTGCGAAGGAAGGCACATCAACAATCCGGATCTCAAGGGCTCAATATCGCATACAATGCGGTTTGCAACGTCTCCGGACGTGGAGACACTGATAGCAGAAGTTACCAAGAAGCTCGTTCCCGCTCTACAACGCCTCCAAACCTTAGACCTGGTACGTCCCAACGGTAATGTTAAGCACTAGCGCAGATGTACTGACTGGGGTTATATGAGCAGACAGAAGACACCCTTGGGAAAGACTGGCACTCGTACCACAGCTACGTCGAAATCATGTCGCGCAGACTGAAGGACACGACGGGGCTGCATGACCAGCTGGAGGAGAGTTCACAAAACGGGCTGTGACCCGACCCATGATTGATTGTATGGTCATATACGACAGCGACGATGCACGACTGAAATGAAATGTAGCTAATATATATATCCCTTAAGCATACATAAAAACTGTTCGTATGTTTGATCGCAGAAAAGCATGAGGATAGATGTGCATCTAGAATGGGAGCAAGCTCCCTGCACCACGCAATGCCATCTGCGAGCCAAAACGGAGAGTTGTGACCCCGCCAGGAAAGTATGCAAGAACGTATGAGATAAGTGCAATGACCTGTACATTTCTGGCTTAGTATCTCTGTTCCAAAAGTCTAAGATAATGGTCCGCACTTGTATAATGGCTCCAACAAGAGAGCCAATGTATGAATGTGCCTGTGCAAATGGTTATTCCACGATTGATAATCATATGTGCCGAGGCTTACACCTAACGCGAAGTATAACGTGAGACCCAAGCTGCCAAGGTAAGCGGCCGAAAAAGGTAGACGTTCTTTGGATATCAGGTGTTTGAGATGGCTTATTGGTCCAACAAGGACGGCAAATCTGCAATTCAGAGCGATCAGGATGGTGAGTATCCAGGGTTCAGACAACTCACCCAAACATGACTAACAGACTCCCCAGGCTGTGTACCATCATGTCGTATCAGTTAAAGGGGATACATCTTGTCATGCAAGACAGCAAGCACACCTAAAGGCAAGGGCGAACTTCGCTGGTCGAAGTCCCAGGATTGGCAGTGTTACGAACGCGACGAAGAAGCATACGGCCGCCCCCAGCAAACAGCCACCAAAGCCGAGCAATCTAAGGCGCAAATGAAAACGAATGATACATCATGGGATTTAATACCAAGGGCATTTTGGTTCAATACTTCAGCTCACCCTCTTCGCGCAATAACAGAAATCAACGCACCTCTCCCATCTCGACAATGCAAAGTATGCCTCCTCGTCATTTGATCGCTCGTTCGAGCGCAAGGGTATGTATCCACCTCCAATGGCATTATAAAATCGCGCAAACCGCCCGGGCTGCGGTTCTGCGTCTTGCTGCTGGTTGTCGTTATTCCCCTGTGCCCAGCGAAATTGGGAGAGATTGCTCCGAAATGATTGCTCTGTTGAGTGAGACATAGTTTTTGGATGACTAATATGGAAGAAGGAGGGAGAGACGACGGAGGAGGTCACTTGGCGCGGAGGGGACGACAGTCGAGAGGCGGGTCGATCAGTG
>NW_012133360.1:12107-12820 GCF_000313525.1 Fibroporia radiculosa | reverse complement strand
GCCATCACTCAGCTACCTCATATTTTCGTTCATTTCTGTTCCAGCGGCAGTCTTCACCCAGAAATCAGACTCAGCGATGCATGCGATTGACTATGCTGGCAGCCTCTCTCCATCACGCTTTGTCTAGTTCAAGACGCGCTGGAAAATCTTAAATTCAACCGCAACACTACATGAATAAGCATATGCTTCTCAGCTGATTAACGTTGCGCTGCATATAAGGGTATGTACCTTTATGTATGCGTGTGTATCCTCAGGCAGCTCGCTTTCCGCCATTGCGATTCACAAGCGAGGTCGCTTCTGCTAATGCACGTCTCTGGGGGCGGCGAGATCATATCATGGCTTTTCCGCAATACGCAAGAGAAACAATGCTTATATGCGCTGACAGGTCTATGAACTTCAGACGACAACTGCTTGCGTGCTCACGCTGGGAAGACACTCTGACCTCCTCTTCCGCTTTTTGGTTAGGATGTCAAACCATACTTTGTAGTTAGTGTGAACGCCGAGGAAGTTAAGGCGGATGCGTTCATCGTCCGCCTGGACATTGGGTTACAGACTATGTAGCCAATGGTATGAGTCAAAGATCGCAATGTTTCATTATCTGACAGTACATAGCATATTGGTGGATACAGTTGGATTCAGAGGATCTATTAACGTTAGCGAGATTTTTCAGCACAACTATTATTCGACCTGCTTTCCACCTTGGATGGACTTGG
>NW_012133360.1:0-11954 GCF_000313525.1 Fibroporia radiculosa | reverse complement strand
CCGAATGGCGCGTCTGGTTTTGTGAATTAGTAGTCGCATGTGCGCACCGCCGTCGCAGCTTTGACCATCATAGACTCAGCAGTCGTCGGTCTCAATTCCAGACACCACTTCTTGGAGAATAAATTATCCAACAGTATATCTTTTGTTGCGTGCCGCCAACTAAGCGCCATGCATGCAGTGTACCACGAGAAGAAGTCCAGGAACGAATTGGGCAGCATCACTTCTAGTTCTCGTTTCTTCCTGGGTTCGAATTCTTGCGCACTTAGCTCTGTATCTTACTTGCCTCTGGCGTTTCTACGGTATATGGTGTTTTTGACGGCTGTTATCGACGCAGAATCTGGTTCCCGAGAACTCCGTAACTGGGAGGCGGAGGGGGTCCTTAGCGACCAACAAGACCTTGCGCTGTATATCATGGACACAAGTCAATCTTCTCTGCAGTGGCTTGTCTCGTTCTCTGTCAGCGATTTACACCAGTGTTGCCGATACGGATCCCTAGAGCGAGAACCCTGTTGTCAAGATAAAAGCTTGTAGTTTCGGTAAAAACTCTGGATGCGGTATGTCGTTCTTCTCCGAGTCATCCCTACTAGCCACAAGTCGAGTTTGTCATCAACTCGAGCCCGCTACAAAGCACAATTTTATGATGAGACAATACTTGTTTGGCGGAGTCTTGTCGCAGTGGAAGAATATTGCTTTATCTACTTGCCTGGATCTGTCGTTCTCCCTCAATTCTTTTCCGCCTTGGAGCCACCGAACCAATATCCGGTTTACTGATCTTCCATCTGTCGGCTTGACTGGTGCATAGCACACTGAGAACGGCGGCGAGTCGGTCCCCAGTTTGTATGCAGCCCAGGCGATTTGAACGTCACAGCGCTTGGCTCGTCATCATGGATGTTAACCAGCAAGGCGTCTACTAAAACTGCGGCCACCAGAGCCCAACGCCGGAGGAAATTACTCGGTCTATGTTATCGACTTCCCATGCAGAACAATATCGACAGCAATTCAAATATTTATCTGATACACGTAAAGAGTGACGCACCGAATGCATAATTGACTCATGTCTCCGACCACTCGTGGCTTCTCTGGCCGCCCGGGCACATGTTCTCCCGTAGCGGTATCCCAGGTTAGTCTCACAATTCACATCTAGCGTCTGATATGCTTCAACATCTTGCTTCTTAATATTACCTTCGCAGGTGGTCGGTTCCTTGCCCCTCCTTTCACATACAAATTTCCAATATAGCCTCAAAATGCTACCCACAAAAGGACAATCAGACCATTTGGAAGGGAGCACTTCATACGACGTGGTCGATCAATAGGTAAGAATCCGAACAGCCCGTTGAATTTGCCCCAAGTCACTGCCGCGTCCCATTGACATTTCCCTTTCCAGTTTTAGCCTCTCTTCCAACCTGTGCGCCAGATATCAATCATCGTGGAGATTATGCTGGCTATTCGTGCCTCGTGAATGATCGTTCCGATGAGCTCGGCATGAACGGACTCATGTGCACTTCCATATCGTCGCGCAGGCTGTAAGATCATTTACTTGGAATTCAGTCTCCACACCAATTAATGCTACTCGGAAGTTGTTCATCTAGGGTCCTTGAACAACGCCGCCTGACCAATTGGCTGTTCCATTCTGGTGGCGTTCACACCCCTTGTCAATTTATTGGCTAGACTGACCAGCATGGCGGAATGACAATCTGATTTTGTTGCACTGCACTCGGGATCAAAGCGTGTTGCCGTATCTATCTCGGATTTACATACCTTTGCATTAGGATTCTGGGTCTATCGCGAGTATGATTTCCCCAAAACTTTCTGCAGGCACCCCATGGCATCAACACAGAAGCAGGCCTTCAAGATTAAATTCAAACCTTGTCTTTACTGGCTGAATGGATGCTGTAGCCATGCAGCGGCCGTCCGGAATCCGGATGCTGCGCTAGCCCAACATCGCCTGCTCGTGAGTGTCTTGGAGACCGCGATTACGTTCTGAGTGCTTAGATCTATCGGTGGGAATTTAATCCGCCAAAGACGTCCTGTGTTTGATGTTGTTCTAGGCCATACCTGCCATGCGTTGGCTTCGGAAAGAATGAAAGTAGCGTTTGACCGCAGTCATAATTCAAAAGCGCTTGCGTGGGCTTGACGCTGTGCAAAACATGATCGCAAGGTGAGGATGTCTCATGTGGTACCGGTGACGTTACATCGCTAAGTGTCCTGTGCGTACACACGTCCTAGAATGTCCACTGCGCGTCACCTATGGTTCTGATGCACGAGGAGATCTAGTAGCATGTTGATCGACCACTCATATTTCCGCCCCGTTACCTACACGATGCAGCGAGCGTGCACAAATTGGTTGTACACAACTGACACCGGAATCATACGCTTCCATTCATACTTTGACATTATTCACGATACCGTGCAGCTTCACTTCCGTTTGTCAAGCCACAAAAGATCGCTGCTTCTTCGGGAACTCTAAAATACGACTACCATTCGAGTCACTACCATGTAATCAATCTATCTGCCATGACCGGGGGTTGTGAATCAAGAATCTGTAGCGAGACACCTGTCTTTCCCCGCTGACAAATTTTCCGTGCCTCTCTACCCGCTCGCCTTCAGCCGCTTGAACTCCTTGGTATTTTCCTCGATAGCGACCTCTGCAGGCAGCCTTTCCATGCTAGACGCCCCGAAGAACCCGTGTACTCCCTGTGTCCTGCTCAACACGTAATGCGCATCATCTGCCCTCGCAATTGGTCCTCCGTGGCACAACACAATGATTTCTGGATTTATCTTCACCGCTGCGTCCCTGCACGCTTGGATAGTAGTGACACAGTCATCCAAGGTGACACTAGTATGCGCGCCAATACTCCCAGACGTCGTAAGGCCCATATGGACGACCAAGACGTCTGCGCCCGCCCGCGTCATAGCTTCCGCTTCGCTGACGTTGAAGACGTATGGCGTCGTTAACAGTCCGAGCTGCCGCGCTTCACGGATCATGTCTACTTCCAGGGAATATCCCATACCAGTCTCCTCGAGATTCTGTCGAAAGGTACCGTCGATAAGGCCGACGGTCGGAAAATTCTGCACGCCACAAAACCCGATGTCCTTCAGCTGCCGAAGAAAGCGCGGCATCGAACGGAAGGGGTCCGTCCCACACACACCGGCCAGTACCCCCGCGCTCTTGACAATCGGCAGGACCTCGTTTGCCTGTCGTTTTCAGCGGGGTGAGATCAGGAGTATGAGTAGAGTAATGACTAGGCGGACCATTTCTACCACGATCGCATTGGCATCTCCATATGGCATGAGACCGGCCAGGGATCCCCTGCCGGCCATGCGGAAACGGCCACTGTTGTACAAAACTATGAGGTCTGCGCCGCCTTTCTCAATGAATTTGGCAGAAAGGCCAATTCCTGGGACGCAAGTGGCTTGTTATCTCCGGCCCATGACTCCAGCGCGCGGCCAACATACCTGCTCCCGCCCCAAGGATGATCTTTCCCGACGCGATGGTTTCGCGCAGGTGCTGCAGGGCCTCTTCTCTGTTCTCTGGTCGTGGCATTCTGACAATTATTGCAACTTCAACTTGGGGGATGAAGGACGACTTGGACCCGGAGCGCTTGTGTATCGATCGCTCCGCTCACATGCAAGCTACGTCATGTGCGTTCCGCTAATCCGCCTCTTCCGCTGGCGTGTGGTATGACAAGTCCCAGGGCTATAGCAAGGACACGTCCAGCCCTTCGCTTCACACTCCATGCGGCGGCCTGGTTCGCCTAAAGTGTTATACTCTGCTACCTGCGTCCATGATGGCGCATCCCACTGTCGCCCTCATCGGCACCTGCGACACCAAGCTTGAGGAGCTTCTCTATGTCCATGATAAACTGGTAAACCAGCACGGAATGCAATGCAAACTAATCGATGTCGGCCGAACACCCAGTGACCATCCGTCAATCTCCATCAGACAATCTGATATCTTCAGGCTGTCGGGTATCCCTCCTGTGGACTTGACGGCCCTTCCGCGCGGCGAAGTTATATCGACGCTCATCAAACACACCATCCCTATCGTAGCGTCCATGCAAGAGTCGAATGCGATCCACGCCGCTCTGTCGCTCGGGGGCAGCGGAGGCTCGTCGCTCGCAGCAGAGGTAATGCGAGCTGCCCTGCCGCTCGGCTTCCCGAAACTCATCGTGAGCACCATGGCCGCGGGGGATGTGCGCCCGTACGTCGGCGAATCCGACGTGACCATGATGCACAGCGTCGTCGACATCGCCGGCCTGAACGACATCCTGTGCGCCGTCCTCGACAACGCTGCAGGAGCCATCGCGGGGATGGCGCGCGCACAACACACTCGACTTGTGCACGCTACCTCGCCCGCCCTGTCGAACAGCCTCTCGGCTCCGCCGTCCCAGGACAAGCGCATTGCGATCACTATGTTCGGAGTGACAACCCCCGCAGTGACGCACGCACGTGCGCTGCTCGCAGCCTACCCTTGTACCACATACATCTTCCACGCCACGGGCGCGGGCGGGCGTGCCCTGGAGCGCCTCGCCGCCGCGCACTACTGGGACGGCGTGCTGGACCTCACCACGACGGAGCTCGCAGACGCGCTACTCGGCGGCGTACTGAGCGCGGGGGACATGCGGCTCACATCTGTAGGCGCAGCGCGTGTCCCGCAGATCGTGTCGCTCGGTGCGCTCGACATGGTAAACTTTGGCCCGCGGGAGACGGTGCCGGGGAAGTACCATGGGCGCAACCTACACATGCACAATCCGAGCATAACGTTGATGCGCACGTCGCCCGAAGACTGCGCGACGCTTGGGCAGCAGGTCGCTGAGCGCCTGGCGGGCGCGGATCCTGATTTGACGGAGGTTTGGGTGCCGGTGCGGGGGGTGAGCGCCTTGAGCGTGTGCGGCCAGCAATTCCACGACCCGGAGGCGGATAGGGCTCTTTTTTCTGCTGTGAAGGCGGGACTGGGAGGCACTGGTATACGGGTGAGGGAAGAGGACCACGACATCAACGATCCTGCGTTTGTGCAGGGGATGGTCCAAAGGCTCGTGGAGATGATGGGTCTGGAGCCTGTGCGCGATGAGGTGTAGTGCAGCCGACTTTGGTCTTTGGTGGAGGGGCCTGCGTAGGAGTTGAGATGAGAGGTGGATTTATGTATGGGTCTATTTAACGCGATTTACGCGCAGCCCGACAGACTCGGACAACTCGAGTCCGCGTGACGTCATACTCAAGGTCCTGTCGTCGAAGCGCCCGAGAGCAAAGAATGGCCCATGCAGGTAGCCAAACTCCTGCAGCCGCCTGGGTCCAGTCAAACTCCGTCGTGAAAGAGACATATCGAGTGGATAGATACTCATTCATCTGCGCCCATCATCGAGACCACCTTTCTTTTTACGCCACTAAGACCAGCAACTGGAAATAAGGACCTTAGAAGCCATGCCCGCCCGGCTCGGATTCAAATTGAAGAAAATGATATTGAAAGACACACAAAGTTAGACTGTACAATGTAGTAATAGGTCAGGGGGGTGGGGAATTGGGAATGGGGCTCCTGACAAAGCTCCGCACGGTTGTGCAGACTCGCAAGAGGGGACAGCGTGAGTTTACGGATACACAGCGACGATGACGACAAAGACGACCTGACAGGACCTAGAAGGAGCGGACGGTACACGAAGCACGGGCCGGCCGGTACGGCACGGTCAGTCGAAAGCCTCTTCTGCACTCCGTCGCACCAGGCGCCGGACCTTCTTCTTGTATGCTATCGTGACCAAGGCAAGTCAGAGGAGACCGGATATGGGCACTTGAATACATACTGTCAAAGCTCTCCCTCACCTCCTTTGCCGCATCTACATTCGCAGGACTGTCCAGATTGGGCGTGTCGGACGAGAGGAGCGATATGACACTCAAGAGCTGCACAAACAGTGTTATTCAAGAATCTGTGACATCGCTGGGAAATTACGCACAATGGATTCGACTGTGTGCACAGGCAGCCATCTCTCTCCAGAATCTTCGTAGCCGTATTGGTCTTCGCCGGGTGGGTGCTGTATGGCGTTATGATGTGTGAACGCCTTGGACAGCGGGCGGCTGGGCTGAGCTTACCAGGATGGAGATACAGACATTGCCATCGGGATAAACTATATCACGCGGATCTCAATTTCCTACACGAAATCACGAGAAATGAAAAGAACTGACTGTTCGGGTGCCACATGGGCGTGAGGAAGCGCATCTTTGGTGGCTGGATGGGGTACTCCTCCGGGAAGCTCAGCCTAGCCCTGAAGATGCCACCCTCGCTATGCAGAGACGTCAGCATCAGTCGACATCAGAATACGAAGAAACGTTCGCAGGACACATACTACAGCGTATCCGGCGGTCTGTCCAAGTGGTACATCAAAATCCGCAGACATACGGCAGACAACAGACGCACCCGATGATCATGATATCCCACTCATAGAAGTTGTTGTCGTCGACGAGACCTGTGTTGCGCGGAAGAGATAATCAAAAAGATGCGAGGCGAGGCATGGTTAGTGGTAACCCTCGCTGGGGGCGCGTACCGGCAGAGAAGCCCTCGAGGGGACGCTTCTTGAGCTCCGCAAGCTGACGGCGAAGGAGGAGGCCGTTGGAGGACATCGACGTCGCAGATGGTCTAGACATGGTGTGTGACAGAGGGTAACGACTGCGGCAGTGGCGAGCGGAAGGGCAGGGCGGATCGATGTGAGCGAGGTGGGTCAGGGCACACGAGCGCTTGGCTTTTATAGCCCGACGGTGGCGGATCTCGGTCGTGGGAACGTTATGCGAGTCTGCAATTCGACTTACGACCTCTATTTCCTGCGAGCTGCTGCAGGGGGATGGACTCGACGACCATGGCCAGCGACGAGCACGACGAGCACGACTGGGAGCAGCTCGGCCAGCCCCACTGGCGCGGCCTAGGACTCACCGATCCTATCAAGAGTATCGAGGTGCGTCTGTCAGTGTCCCCCCGCCCGCCGCAACAATCTAATCTTTTTTTGTTTTTTTTTGCATAGGACAAATGGCTGCTGCTACCGGCATTTCTAAAGGTCAAGGGCCTCGTGAAGCAGCACATCGACTCGTTCAACTACTTTGTCGACGTCGACATCAAGAACATCCTCAAAGCGAACAACAAAGTCACCTCGGACGTCGATCCCCGCTTCTGGCTCAAGTACACCGACATCGTCGTCGGCTTCCCCGACCGGACCGACGCAGATGCCGTCGACAAGAGCGTCACCCCGCACGAGTGCCGCCTGCGCGACACGACGTACGGCGCCCCCATCCTCGTCACGATCCAGTATACGCGGGGGAAGAGCGTCGTGCGGCGTGCAAACGTGAACATCGGGCGGCTGCCCATTATGCTCAGGAGCAACAAGTGCGTCTTGACGGGGAGGAACGAGGCGCAGCTTGCGCGCATGACGGAGTGTCCCCTCGATCCAGGGGGGTACTTCATCGTAAAAGGCACGGAGAAGGTCATCCTCGTCCAAGAGCAGCTAAGCAAAAATCGCATCATCGTCGAGGTTGACCCCACAAAAGGCATCGTCCAGGCGTCCTGCACGTCGTACGTGTCCCTGTCCGTCCGATCTCCGGACGCGAACTAACCCGTTCTAGATCTACGCACGGGGGGCTCAAGTCCAAGACTTACGTCGCGACGAAGAAGGGCAAAATATACCTCCGTCACAACTCTATTCACGAAGACGTGCCCATCGTGATCGCGCTCAAGGCTCTCGGCATCCAGTCGGACAAGGAGATCCTTCTGCTCACCGCCGGGAACCACGAGGCATACAAATCAGCGTTCTCTCCGAACCTTGAGGAGGCCGCTAAGCTCGGCATCCTCACCCGTCACCAGGCTCTAGAGTACATCGGATCTCGCGTAAAAGTGAATCGGAGGGTAGTGGGCCCGAGGAGGCCCGCTTGGGAGGAGGCGCTGGAAGCGCTTGCGACCATCGTCCTGGCGCATGTGCCGGTGCAAGGCCTCGACTTCCGATCAAAGGCCATCTTTGTCGCCACGATGACTCGGCGGGTGCTTATGGCAATGGACGACGAGAAGATGGTGGACGATAGGGACTACGTGGGGAACAAGCGTCTCGAGCTGTGAGTTCTGCCGAGCCTAACTCTAAGAAAGCGGCTAACGAGGCGCTCGCAGGGCGGGGCAGCTGCTCGCGCTGCTGTTCGAGGATCTGTTCAAGACGTTCAACACGAACCTCAAATCTGCGATCGACAAGGTCCTGAAGAAGCCGTCGCGCACGAGCGAATTCGACGCGTTCAACACGATGCAGTTCCAGGGCGACCACATCACGTCTGGGTTTGTGCGCGCCATCTCGACGGGCAATTGGTCGCTGAAACGGTTCAAGATGGACCGCGCGGGCGTTACGCACGTTCTCAGCCGCCTCTCGTTCATTTCCGCCCTCGGTATGATGACGCGGATCTCATCGCAGTTTGAGAAGACGCGCAAGGTCAGCGGACCGCGTGCCCTGCAACCGAGCCAGTGGGGGATGCTGTGTCCCAGCGATACGCCCGAAGGCGAGGCCTGCGGGCTGGTGAAGAATCTGGCGTTGATGACGCACATTACCACCGACGTGGATGAAGAGCCGATCATCAGGATAGCGTTCATGCTCGGCGTCGAGGGCGCGTATTTCTTCTGCATCTGTGCTGGCCGTCTGTGCTGTCCGTTTGACTGACGCTTGGCCGGACAGATATCAGCTTGGTCACCGGGGCCGAAATATACGGCCCCGGGACGTTCGTCGTCAACGTGAACGGGACCATCATCGGGCTGACTCGCTACCCCGCCCGTTTCGTCAGTAACTTCCGCAAGCTGCGCCGGGCGGGGCGCTTCAGCGAGTTTGTCAGCGTTTACATCAACCATCATCACCGGACCGTGCTCATTGCCAGCGACGGCGGGCGGATCTGCCGGCCTATGATTATTGTCGAGAACGGGAGGCCTAGAGTTGCATCTGACCACATCTTGGTACGTTGTCGCCCGGCATGACGTGCCCAGCGCACTAACGTGGGCCGCTCCAGCAACTCAAAAAGGGCCTGCTGATGTTTGACGACTTTTTACGAAAGGGGCTAGTCGAGTACCTCGACGTAAACGAAGAGAATGACTCGTACATAGCGCTCTATGAAGCCGACATTGTTCCAAGCACCACACACCTGGAGATTGAGCCGTTCACGCTGCTCGGTGCGGTCGCCGGCCTGATTCCGTACCCGCACCATAACCAGTCCCCCCGAAACACGTACCAGTGCGCGATGGGCAAGCAGGCGATCGGCGCCATCGGGTACAATCAGCTGAACAGAATCGACACGCTGCTGTATCTCTCCGTCTACCCGCAGCAGCCCATGGTGAAGACCAAAACGATCGAGCTGATTGGCTACGACCGGCTGCCCGCGGGGCAGAACGCGACGGTGGCCGTGATGAGTTACTCGGGCTACGACATTGAGGACGCACTCATCCAAAATAAGGTTCGCCAAGTTGTGCTGTGCGGTGTGTTGGTTCTGACACGGCTCGGTGGACGCGCTAGGCCAGTTTGGACCGTGGCTATGGCCGGTGCCAGGTGTTGCGGAAGAACGCGACGCTCATCCGCAAGTATCCCAACGGGACGTGAGTGCACCGTTTTCCCCGTGATGGCCACGGCGTGCTGACGCACCGGCGCCAGGTTTGACCGGCTGGCGGATGCGCCGGTGGACGAGAGCGGGCAGACGCAGAAGAAGTACGACATCATCCAGCTGGACGGGCTGGCGGGCGTCGGGGAGCGCGTGGACCCGGGCGACGTGTACATCAACAAGCAGACGCCGACGAACGCG
Source organism: Fibroporia radiculosa (assembly GCF_000313525.1). Taxonomy (NCBI): domain Eukaryota; kingdom Fungi; phylum Basidiomycota; class Agaricomycetes; order Polyporales; family Fibroporiaceae; genus Fibroporia; species Fibroporia radiculosa. Next base: position 2,162 of record NW_012133360.1, on the reverse strand, counting down.
AACGACAACACGTTCACGGGGCAGGCGGCGACGGTGCCGTACAAGAACGCGCCGATGACGTACAAGTCGCCCGTGGCGGGGTACATCGACAAGGTGATGGTGAGCGACACGGAGAACGACCAGACGCTGATCAAGGTGCTCATCCGCCAAACGCGCCGCCCGGAGCTCGGCGACAAGTTCTCGTCGCGGCACGGGCAGAAGGGCGTGTGCGGGCTGATCGTGAACCAGGAGGACATGCCGTTCAACGACCAGGGCGTCGTCCCCGGTGCGTCGTCCCGCCGCGCTCGCTGGGCGCTCCCCCGCTGACGTCCCGCTCGCCGCAGACACGATCATGAACCCGCACGGGTTCCCCTCGCGGATGACGGTCGGGAAGATGATCGAGCTGCTTGCAGGCAAGGTGCGCCCATCTCGCCGCTCGCACGCGCGCGCGCGGAGGCACTGACGCCCCACAGGCCGGCGTGCTCGCGGGGAAGCTGCAGTACGGCACCGCGTTCGGCGGCTCCAAGGTGCGTGCGCGGCGAGCGGGCGGGGGCGCGCGGGTGCGGGGCTGACGCGGCGCGGGCGCAGGTCGAGGACATGTCGCGGATCCTGATCGAGCACGGGTTCAGCTACGCGGGCAAGGACATGCTCACGAGCGGGATCACGGGCGAGCCGATGGAGGCGTACGTGTACTTTGGGCCGATATACTACCAGGTGCGTCCCGGCCCCCGCCGCGCTGCCCGCGTGCTGTGCGCTGACCTGCGCGCAGAAATTGAGTGCGCCCGTCTGCGTTGTGTGCCGCTGTGGTGACCGCTGACGGAAGTATGTTTTGCTTTTTCTTTCTGTTCCGGCGCAGAGCACATGGTGATGGACAAGATGCACGCGCGCGCGAGGTGAGCGACGCGGTTGTTTCTTCTAAACAAAAACTCTCTGCGTGCGTGCGGGTGCTGATGGACGGACGGCAGGGGCCCGCGGGCGACGCTGACGCGGCAGCCGACAGAGGGGCGGTCGCGCGAGGGGGGGCTGCGGCTGGGGGAGATGGAGCGGGACTGCTTGATCGGGTACGGTGCGACGCAGCTGTTGCTGGAGCGGCTGATGATCTCGTCGGACAAGTTTGAGGTGAACGCGTGCGAGGAGTGCGGGCTGCTGGGGTACAACGGGTGGTGCCCGTTCTGCAAGAGCTCGAAGCGGATGGCGCAGCTGACGATCCCGTACGCGGCGAAGCTGCTGTTCCAGGAGGCGAGTCGCGCCCGTTCTGTGTGCGTGTGTGTGTGTGCGTGCGTGCTGATGTGACGGTGATGGCTCCCGCAGCTCATGGCGATGAACGTCGTCCCGCGGCTGGTGCTCGACGACGCGTGATGGGGGCGCGGGGGACACGTTGGGGCCGGGGTGGTCTGCGGCGGAGGGCGGACGAGCGTGCATCAGGACAGGGCAAGAAGACGGCGTTCATCTCCGCGGTGCGCGCAGGTGGTGTCAGCGGTCGAATTGGATGCGGCGGTGGGCTGTGGCGGAGGAGGTTGATCCCTGGGGGCTGAGCGCTGATGTTCGCCCTTCGCCTTTCGCCCTTGTTCCTCCGGCGGCGGAGCCAGTTGGGGCGTCGAGCGCCGCGGCCGGGTGCCTGGAATAGGCAGATGGATCCCGCGCAAGCCGTGCTGGACCGATGCGGTAAAAGCCATGTTTGATTGAGTTCAGTGTAGGGGCGGGGAAGGGAAGGGAAGAGAAGGTGCGATGTCAGTGTATTTATACGCGTGCTTCGGGGGTTGTGGGGCACAATCGAACGTGCTGCGAAGAGACCGGCGTTGCGCTGTGCCCGCGTGCATGCATGCAATGTCTTTGCCTTGCCTCGCAGTTGTAGCGAGAGACCAATTCAAAAAAAAAATACATCTGTCATGGTTTTGAAGAGGCTGTAAGAGGCAGGGAACTCGGGGTCAAATTCATATCCCAAAGTGTGTGTGATTTCAGGACCCTCTGGCTGCGCGGGTGCGCGGGGGTTCCGATGGCACGGACAGGACAGGATGAATTCTGCAGGTTGATATTGTCACCGTGTCGGCCTCGAGGCTGCACGGCGTCCGGTGTGTGCTGATGTCGGCGGGAGGCGCGGCTGAGTTTGACTGCGCGGACGAGATCGAGCACGCGCGCCCGCGCCTGCCATATCGGGCACGCGGGCGGCTGGTGCGCGGCAG
>NW_012133359.1:38720-104984 GCF_000313525.1 Fibroporia radiculosa | reverse complement strand
GCGGCGGCGAGGGACAGGGCGGGGCAGGGCGGGGGCTGCAGGCAAGGCGGGAGCTGGCAGCGACGCGCCCTTTTTATGGGGGCCACCGTCGTCGGCCAGGTTGACGGATCCAAGCGGACCCAAATTTTCGACAAAACCCCTATTGCGAGACGCACACGCACATGCACGAATATTCCCCTGCTTCAGGCGCTCGTTGTTCCTGCCCCCCCGCACTTCTGATCGACCATGCGGCCTCCTGCCGCACCGCTCGAATCGATCCGCTTCCGGACTCAATCTCCTCGCCAATCGCCCCGTCACGTGCCCCCTCCCGCCCGCCCCCTCCTCCGTACGTCGTTTTCTGGTAATAGTCGCCAGCCCGCCCTCCGTCCCCGCCCTCACCGCCCTCCCTGCGCCCAGCGACCCGCTCGCTCCCTCTCTCTGCGCCCTCTCTTGCCAGACTCCACAATCATCCCTGCTCCCCATCGCCGCAGCGTGCCACCACCCGCCCCTCGCCTGTCCAGCACCTCCGGGTCCACGGCCTCAATCCGCGTCCTTCGCCCCGTTCCGAAATTCGTCGCCATAATCCGCTACGTCAGCATCACACGCATAAGCGACATTGCGACCGTTGCTCCCCGTTTCGTCCCATTTCTCGCCTCATGGTGCGCCCTGTCTGCCCCCCCCCACAGCCCAGACCTCGTCCAACTCCCTCTCCTTCTCCCACATGCCACAATATAGTCATCCACCCCGCCCGACCCAGCCACGGCCCCCTGCTTGCCCATGACTTCTCGGCCTCCATATATCGTCCGCTACACCGCCTCCAGGCCCCCTCTTTATCCCGCGTTCGGTTCCCAACCTGGCAAAATTACCCTCGTTGACAACAAACCTCCGCTCGTCTCTCAGTCGGACCAACAAATTGCCACCCCAAGAGCGCTTGATTTAAGTTCGTCGCCACTTGCAACCCCCCTTTCTGGGCCCACTCATCTCCCTCCCCCCCCGCCTTCCGTCGGGTTCGTCTCTGGCGAGAGATACACTGACTGATCACAACCCACCGCTAAGCGTCGGCCACCTGATGGCGCGTCTGAGGTAATATTCGCTTACATACACTCTCCTCCCCGGTCCATATCAGAACACCTAGTAGTCTTATCAGCCTCCAATCCTAGTACAGCCCACCCGACAGACATAAGCTGCGACAATTTCTCAACTCGCAGAAGCCCAGAAGTCCTCATCGCCCAAGTGCGCAGTGTAATTTCGTTCTCATGCCTGATACCCTCATTTCGGTTAGAATATCACCTCAGCCGGTCACATTACCAACGCTCCCCGCGCCGTCCATCCTGCCCGGGCAGTCTCTTCCCTCCTTTGCGTGCCAAGACCTGCTCACATACATCCTCGACGCTCTCGTGCCAGAGCTAGGGCTGAACTTAGCCTCGATCACCCCTGCCATTTCTGCCCAGGATAGCCGCGCCCGCGCCCATCCGATGATCAACTGCTCAGTCCGCTTTTCGCCCCCCTCCCCTGCAGCTCCTTCCCGTGGGCGCTCGGCTTACCATTACTCTCCGCAGGTAAATCGGCAGGCTGCTAACCAAAACAAGCCTCTTGTAGGATTGTGCCACCGGCGTGAAACGCAGGGACCGCGCCGCCTAGGATCGCAGCGTCACCGAACGTGTGTCTTCTAGGCGTGTTCTGCATCAGCAAGCGGATGCATCGATGCCCTCCTTCCCGGCAGGCACAGCTATCTCGATACAGCAATATTGGCCCGGCCCTCAACAGCTCTGGCACGGGTCACATGTGATCTGCAACAGCACAACGCCAATGTCTGCCCGTTGACAATTTCCAGACTAGCGCGGCTGCTTTTCCCGCCGCGTCTCGTGGTGGAAGAAGTTCAGCGGCCTCCGACGGCGGAGCTCTCGGCATGGCCTCACCGCAACAGTACGTCCAGATGTCGTCACACTGACCTTCGTGGCGTAAATTCTCTGAGCAACAGTGCTCTCTGGCCTCGCCCTTCACTTCTGACGCACTCTCTGGGTCTCTGCGCTCTCGCTCCGCGCTCCGGGGAAGCACGGGCGAGGACAAGCCTCGGGGGCGCCCGCTTAAAGTCTTCCCGGACATATACATTCCTGGCGCCGAGGCTATTAGATTGTGTCCCTACTACGGCGACTTGTGTCGACAGGCCATTCTTCAACATCCGGCAGTTCCTCTGGTAGCAATGCTCCCCGGTCGCGGATCGGGCTGGGTCTCGACGGGCTCCAGATCCGCGCCGCGCGCGACGTCCAGTAACGCGCCTCGACTCCCGCACACCGTGAGTTCCCCGGCTATGCAGGCAGCAGGATAACGGTGTTCTCAACTGTGCCAATATTGCGAAGATCCCGGCCGCCTCGCCTGGTCGGCCACGACACGCCGCCGAAGTGGCTAGACGGACGAGACCGACTGGTCTGCACCGCGCCCGCAGGCGGCGCGGCTGGGCGTAGATGACGGCAGGACTGGCGACGAATTCTGCCGCAGGTGTTGCCCAAGTGCGTGCCAGGTGACCGTCCACGCAATGTGCACGCAGACTTCTCCATCATACGGCAGACTGGGCAGCTCTATATATGACACTGTGTGGCTCGCCCGTCCAGTTTATATTACGGAGCGACGAAAGAGAACAGTGTCACCAGGCGGGGGAAGCGAAGCTAGGGGAAGGTCCTAGCCATGTCCAGTACAGACTCTGAATGAACGAACAAGGTTGAGGCCGGCATTTGCCGCGGGGTTCTGTGAAATACCTGGCGTTCGGAATTCGACAAGGGTGCAGAAGGCTCGAGATCCAGTCTGATAATCTAATGGCACGCGAAGAAGCCCATTTAATTATTCTGCTAGATTAGTAACGACGAGTAACACAAAGCGATGTGGTATGAGACATGAGTGGCAGAACGCTATACGGATCCCGCGCGTTCAAGAACAAGTAATGCTATGAACTGGATTCATCTGACATCCGTGAGAGGTCCTCCTGGAGTACCTCCTTGATGTTCCGTATTGCCTCTCCTTTGATGACCTTCTTGACTTCATCGGCGTCTAAGGTCTCATGCTCCATGAGCGCGGATGCCAGCTGGACAGCGATGAGAAATGGGTGCAAATGTCCGGACACCGCGTCAACAACGATACGCGCGCCCCGAAGAACAAGACAACGCTTACCCGATGCAGCTCTGCTTCCTTCTCTTTCAGCAGTGTTGTCACGCGCGACTCTCCCGCTATCAGTAAACTGCCATCACACAACGTCAGTCAGCACGGCACAATAATTCTCGCGGGATGCGCGGGCATCTGCCGAAATCGCCCAAGGTTCCACCTGACGAATATCACCCCGAGCAGACGCGCGCGATTGGACATCCCCAAGACACAAGGGAACGACACGCACCTGCGCACTTCTCCTTCTATTTCATCACTCTTGGATGGACTGATCGCGTCCTCGCGGTCGTTATAATAGACAGGCCCAATTTTGTCCGAATACCCCCAGTTCTGGAGCGACGATCATGCGAGAAAAATAAGAGATATGCGTGAATATAGCGCCGTGGTCAGTGGAATGGAGCACCGCGGTGATTGAGGGCCTCCTCACCTTGACCATCGCTCGGGCAGTCCGCGTAGCCTGTTTCAGGTCCGAGGATGCCCCACTAGTCACCTTGTCCGCCCCATATACTGTGCGAAGCAGTTCAGTGGTACAGATCACAATAGACAAGGATTCGAGACACACCGAGTCCCTCCGCGACGCGGCCACCCATGCACACATCGATCATTGCCAGGTATTCTTTGAGTGACACCGAATACCGGTCGTCTTCCGGCAGCTGGCTGGTCTAGTGATCGCGAAATCAAGCAGAACGTGCCACCCGTGAGACAAAGTCACATCGCAGCATGAGTAACGGACGTACAACACCTAGCGCATGCCCACGAGGGACGCAAGTAACTTTGTGCAGAGGCATAGCCCCATCGGTGTACAGCGCAACAAGCGCATGACCGCCCTATGATACTCCGCATCAGCGCGGTACACTATGGTTGGTACAACACCAACCTCATGATACGCAGTCAGCCGTTTCACATCGTCACTGATGTATGCTGTCTTCCGCTCGGTACCCATCACAATTCGATCCTGAGGTTGGGCACTTGGTATAAGAATGAGTCGTGGCAAGCCGAATTCCTGTACTTGCCTTGGCCCATTCAAAGTGCTTCAGGTCTACTGCTTTTGCGCCCACGCGCGAAGCTTGTACTGCCGCCTGACTAACAGAAGCCAGCAGCGTCAGAACGGCGACAACCGGATCCCAAACTAGACGTTATACTCACTTGACCATGTTCTGGAGGTCCGCTCCCGAGAAACCTGGCGTCCCTCGTGCGAGGACCATTGGGTCTACGCCTATTGTCCAGAGTAGTGATTAGCCGCGGCGCCATGCTTCCGTCATACAGAAATCCAACGCACCCGGCTCCGTGATGACATCTTTCATATGATGCTGCAAAATCTGTACACGGCCGCGGACATCAGGAAGAGGAACGGCAATGTGCCTATCGAATCGGCCGGGTCGTACAAGCGCGCTGGAAATAGTGAAGCATTAGCTCAGAACGAAGTCAAATTCTTTCATGGTACGCGAGGCTCACGGATCCAGGCTGTCCGGGAAGTTGGTTGCCGCAATCACAATGACACCTTCGTTTTGCAGGAATCCATCCATCTCAACCAAGAGCTGATTCAGAGTCTGTTTCAGGTAGTGTTGATCGCGATTCGACCTCCGGCCACCTATGGCATCGAGTTCGTCGATGAAGATGATGGCGGGCTGCTTCTTGCGTGCCGTAGCGAAGAGGTCCCGTACACGTTTTGCACCGACTCCAACGAACATTTCATCGAATTCAGAACTGCAAGGAGCACACGTTATAGGGGAGTCGCGACACAAGAGGATGATCCTTACCCAGAAGCAAACAGGAACGGTACGCCAGCTTCACCAGCAACCGCTCGGGCCAGCATGGTTTTACCGGTTCCAGGCGGGCCAGTTAGAAGGATACCCTTTGGAAGCTTTCCGCCCAGTGTAGCAAACGACGTCGGATCCTTGAGGAATTCTACAACCTCTTGCAGTTCCTATGAACCAGTTCAGAACCCATCTATAAGCAACACAGTCGCATGTACACACGTCCTTAGCCTCGTCTACGCCGTGTACATCACTGAACTTATAAGTCTTTCCCTGCGCGGGCTCGAATTCAGCTTGTCGTGGTCCTGCTTTCATTAAACCGGAATTCTCTAGCAGGACAGCAAGCATGACCAGAATGACTAAGGATAACAAAGCACTAGTTAGGATAGATCCATTGTGCTTCAACAGGAAGAGTCACTCACAGAACCCAGATAATCCGGTGAGTATCACAAACCTGACGAGCCGTGGTATCCATGACCCCTTTGCTGTCGATGAAAAACATCAGTACTGAATATCTCTTGTGTTCCGTACGTAAGGTAAAACGAAGAGTTGAGATAAGCAGATACAGTACGGCTAAACTCTGATATTACTCAAGACGTTCATTAGAAGATCTGTCATACACGTATAGCTGGAGCAATTGAGTAGATGCGGCAGTTCCCGCGGGAAAGATAGCCATGGCGCATGGGGAAGACAATCAGGAACTCGGGGACGACCAATTAGCAGCCGTGAAAACAAATACTACCCACGGTATTCGGAGGAAACCCTTCACACTGGGAAAGAAGAGATCTCATCGTGGGCACGAGATGCGAGCAATGGCACGAATACAAGAAGAAACGTAAAACAGGACGACAAGGACTACGCACGTTCACTGAGTGAGACCACAATTGGGTTCCCCGGAACTCCTACCCCAGTGCTAAGAGCCGCCGAAAGCTTAGCCATGTCGGTATTGGAGGAGACGGCACTAGCAGTGGTAGGAGCTTGCCCCGCAAGGACAGCCTGCGCAAGCCGATTGCTAGACGAGGGTTCTGTTGAATTTGACACCGGAGCAGAGACAGCAGAATCCGCTGAAATAGTTGATGCCTCCGCAGATGGAGATGAGGAGGCCGCAGGGCCGGAAGCACTGGCTGCTGCGAGCAGTGTGTCGCGTCTGCGTACTGCCGCATCAACGGAAGCTGTAAGACCGCTCTTGACCAAAGCAGTGAGATAGAGTTGGAAAGCGATGTCTGAGCGAAGCAATGGGTTTGAGGAATCCTATTAAAAGCTGAATACAGGCAGTCAAAGTGTAGGAACTGTAGAAGCTTACGAATTCACACATTCGTTCCCATCTAGCAATGACCACGTCATACCCTGGCTTCACATCTGTCCCGACCAACGCCTCAAACAATGCAACTTGCTTCTCGACGCCGTAGGGATTGGCATTCGCCTCTGCTTCAATTGCAGCTACCCTTGCTACCACAGTGGGAGGTGGCGTTGGGGTAGGCCTGCGTGAGAAGACGGAGGCCAGAGAGAACAGTCTTTTATGTTGGAGAGCGGCAGGTTGTCGCAAGAATGGGTGTATTTGGACATGCGAAAGAATGGAGGATGGATGAGATGGGAGGATGAGCGAGCGAGACTGTAGTAGAGACTGAAGTGATGGTGGCCTTGTATTGCGCACTTGCGTGCGCAGAGAACACGCGAACTACAGCTCCAACATTAGCATTACTGATCTGCCCAGCACAGAACAAAGGGTACAAACCAAACCTGAGAGGCTCATGAGCCTCCTCGCTATCGTGCCCGACGTTGACCAGCCTGAATGTGAGGTGAGCGGTGAAAAGCCCGCACGTGTCCGAGCCAGCCCTGTCTATTCTCCTTCGGCGTCTCGCCGAATTCTAACGCAAGCTCTCGTCCTCGGCTGTCCGGTATGGTAAAGATTGGCTGGAAAGTACGCTGTAACTTGTTGTGCTATCATACAGATTGACATCTATTTCCGAAAGGCAGAAAATGTATCCCTGACATAGTGCGCGCGACAAGTAAATTTTTTTTTACTTGTGCATGAACGCTTCGACTTGTTCTCGCATTTCTGGCTCAGCGATTTCATTAGAAAGGCAGTGACAATGGCGTATATCCGGCTACTCGGCTTTTCTGGACGTGACTAAACCTTCGTCGTTCCGTATTGCACACTACCCAGAGCCGTAGCCGCTCTGTGACGCTGATCACCTGGATGCGGGAACTCCACCGAATGTCAGTGCGAGCTATGTTCTTCACTCCACCTGCTTCTCCTGCCTGTATACTGGATGGGTGATCTCACACAAATTACGCCCCCGAAGGATCTGAGTGACGACGAGAGGGCTGCGGTATTCCAGCATGTTATGCGTCGTCTCGCAGCCCGTCGGAATACCGCAGAACTTTATGCATTAGCTGAGTATAACCTCTCCGCACTCTCGGAAGCACGGAGGGAAAATATCAGGGCTTCTTTCGTGCGATCTATGAGTGATTGGTGCCAGGAGCTGCTGAAAGATGTCTGGTTGGCCTGTGGGGAACCTGGAGGTACGTTTCGCGCCATAACTTATGACTGATATCTATGACCACTCAATTGCGATCAGGCGTAGTTCCAACGCTCGGACCTCTCTCCGATACATCTTCTGTGGATCTCCCCAGGCTTCCTGACAAGGAGCGCATGAAGAAACTTCTCAACACGGTCCTCTTCCTTAATGTTACCTCTAGCAAGACGTACTCTGCCCACACACGCGCTTTCCTGTCATCGTTTGGCGTTTTAGACGAGGAAGCAGTCGTAGCGACTCTCAAGAATCCAAAGCATGCACTGGAAGAAGCACAGCGGAAGACCGGCAATACCACGCGCGAGGCATCAGAACAGTCCAAAACTCTCCGCAATATTGGCATAGGCTTTGGAGCAGTCGCTGGCGGTGTGCTAATAGGGGTCACAGGTGGGCTCGCAGCACCGCTAGTGGGCGCGGGCGTCACCACTATCCTCGGCTGGCTTGGAGTTGGTGGCACTGCAGCGGGGCTATTGGCAAGTGGCCTTGCTAGTTCCTCTGTCGTTTGTGGCGCTCTGTTCGGAGCGTATGGGTCGAAAAGAACGGCCGATACTGTGAGTCGATACCTCAGAGAAGTTAACGACCTAGCTATTGTCCCAGTTGGTGGGCCCAGAAATACACTGGCGGTTAGACTCTGCGTTAGCGGCTGGCTGGACAATCCTGAGGATGTCATTGCACCGTGGTCCATTTTTGGCGGAGACGATACATTCGCCCTGCGGTGGGTATGTTGTTGGAGCCATATCATGATGCTTGGCAAATAAATTGATCTTTGGGGTTGACAGGAGGTCAAGGCCTTGGAAGATCTATCCAATGCTCTCACTGTTCTAATCAAAGCGCAAACAATGAAGTATGTGAGAGCAGAGATCATCAAACGGACTGTCTTCGCCAGTTTGTTTGCGGCGCTCTCGCCTGCTGCATGGCTGAAGCTTATGCAAATTATTGGTAGGTCGCGCGAAGCTGGTTGATTGATCAGGCATACTAATTGGGGCCTGACAAGATAATCCTTGGATGACTGCAAAATCTCTAGCGAGTAAAGCCGGGAAAGTGCTGGGAAAACTGCTTGCACAACGCGTCCTTGGTAACCGCCCCATCACACTTGTCGGCTATTCTCTCGGGTCCATTGTGATATTCGAGGCACTACAGCACCTTGCCTCACTCCTACCGTCACAGACTGTTCACCTGGTCCAGGACGTCTTCATTTTTGGGTCACCTATCCCTGTCGACGAAGCAGCATGGACGGCTGCCCGTCGTGTCGTTGCCGGCCGTTTTGTCAATGGCTACGGCTCAAATGATTATATTCTCGCCGTCTTATCGCGTTTGTCCAATGCGAGCTGGTCTGTAGCAGGTCTCGAACAAGTGGTGGTCAAAGGCATCGAAAACTTCTCGTGTGACCAAGTCGACGGGCATCTCAAGTGGAGGACAATGATTGGACAATGCTTATACGCATGTGAGGCACCAGACATCATCGGCAGTGAAATGGAGAAACAATTGGAAGGGGCGTCTGGGAATACTCTACGGGAGATGGAGATGAACGAACGGGATGTCGATCGTGTGATCCAGCAGGGCCCTGTGGACTGAGGAGTACGACGACTTTGTCTTCACTAACTTCCCATAACACTTCGTTCACCTACCGTTCCTGTGCATGACACTCAAGTTTTCTAGGAGTAATGGGATATATTGTCCATATGCCGACATGCTGGGAATTCAGTAAATTCTGCAGCCGCAGTATCCAAAACATCGAGCTCCTGGCTCATATATCGATAGTTTATAGTGTATAGTCCGTGGATAAAATCCACAAGTCCGATAGTAGATCCCATATCTGAAGGTGTGATTACAAGTCGCCTAGATCGTCTGCATTAATACCCGCTTGCTGCAGCATCTCCTACATCACGTCAGAGTCAGCAAAAATGCTATCAGCGACTGGGGAAAAACCGACCCCGATGTCGGCAGAGCTTAGCGGGCACGCAAAGCTGACCGAGCTGCTGACTGTGGGCTTGATAGGGATAGCTAGAATTTTAATGTCAAGCTGAGAAGGGCCGATTTAGCATTCTACAATTCTTGGGACTATACCATACATTGATGCAAACGCACCAATACTTTATAATTGAGAGTTATATCCGACGAGGCTACGCCAGGAAGTATGCCACATCTCTTCGCCAAGTCAACAAGAATATCAGTAGTAGGTGCAGAGGTGAAGTTGTACTGCAAAGCGATATTGAGGGTAAAATTGGTCTGCGTATTCGATCTGAAGTCGATATTCTTCGCTTGCGCATCACCAAGAGCGGTATTATTGATAGGATAGAAGAGCTGTGACGACATTTAATTAAAGACCACGACAAGAGAAGTGTTGGGGCATACATCAACTTGGATGTCAGCAAGATCAACCGAGAAGTAGTTGGGGTTGTTGACACTGTTAATGACGTCAGATGTACCGAATTGTACTGCTCAGTTGACTGACGTTGCATTGAGGTCCATTAGGATCTCGAGAGTGTCATTTGAGATAGTGACCTGTCAACACTTCAGCAAAAACGTATTATAAAAACATTCACAAGAACCTACAGCGCTGCTATTCTGTACGAGCTGAGGGTCCCTAATAAGGACACTGGGTGGTCTTATCCACTAACGTATACAAAATGGGAAGACGTATGCGACAATAAAGATGCGGACGTACCAAAGCCAATGAAAGCACAATGCTAATGAATAGGAACACTGCAATCATCAAAGTGCAACAGAAGAATCGCCCGCAGGCGCGAAGACCACCGCCTTTAGTCCATAATCCACCCTGATTATCATACCGCCACTTTCGCAGATTTCTAGAGGTCCTGGCAGGAAGCATGTCTAAGCTTAGGAGAAGACCGACAAGGTCGTCGCAGACGGACCTTGGACCTAATGGCCGTGAAGCTGCATCATCGGCCTCAAAAACACTCCTCTCTCTCTCCTCTTTCGTACCCGCATTCGGATCGTCGTTGTATCCGCCGCTATATCCTCCACTGTCGTAGTTGAATCCTCCCTGGTCGTACGACCTGTGAGGCTGGTCATTAGCATAGGGATTGAAAGGCTCGTCTAGTGGCTGCTGGTTGCCGTAGTAAGGGTCTTGATACGCCATGAAGGAAATCAAGGAGATGATAGCAAGAAGGGTAGGTATTGAAGCGACCCGCGCTAGAGCTCGGGGAATGCAGAGTACAGCCTTGTTGTGGTGGTAGCCACGGTAGCCACCTGTCGGAGGTGCGCAGCGCGCGCACCGGGGGCCCCTGTCTGACTTTCAATTCAAATCGAGATTGCACCTGATCATACTCGCGGATCGAAAAAAAAACCCCCCAGGATACTTCAGTACATTTATACTGGCACAAGCAGATGCTTTAGTACACGAGTATGTACAGTATACAGCAGTAATAGAGGACAAAGAAGCAATATAACAATACAATCTACGAACCCGGCACAAATGACATACGTTGACCCCCGGACACAGCCAAGGATGCAGTACCATGACGAGCACTTGACGGCGCTCTTGATCCCGCGCTCGAAGTATGATGCTGAACAGAAAAGGCACGGCCAGATTCAGGTCCCAAGAAACGCGAGGGGTCCGCAGACTGAGTTGGAAGTGGTGGCCGCCCAGGTAGCAAGTCCTCTTGCTGTAGATGTCCATTCCCTGAAGTACTCGTTCCCGCTCTCGGCGGCACGAAGCGGCGCGAGCTACTGGGCGTCGAAGCCACCGGTCGAGGCATTCCCGTGGGCTGGAAAGAACTACGTTGATGGACCCCATTTGCCTGTGCTCGGGGCGTGGGAGGTGGAGGCATCTCAGACCGACTAGTAGCACCCTGACCCCGATGTTGTAAGTTGTTATAATCGCCAGCTGCAGATATGGTGGTCTGTGAATTGAAGTTTTGAGTTTGAGAAATGCGATCAGTTGGATGTGGTGGTGGTGGCATGGTCATTTGCGCGCGCAACGACGAACCTCCTTGAACCAACGCTTGACGTGCTAGCGCATGTCGCGCCGGAGCAGCCTGTGCATGAGAAAGAGCGAGCTGCGGAACGACATGACTCTGCGTGGATGGAGGAGGTATATATGCATACTCTCTGGATTATCGATTTTGCTAATGTCTCTCAGCGGATATTAATGTAGGACACGTACTGTGCAAACCGACTAGACCCCGGCCTATCTCTTTGTGGAGGCCCGTTCTCGATATCAACCTTTTCTCGGATAGTCCGCATAGGAGCATAGTCGTCGCCATGTCTATGGGACGCGTGATTGGATGCAAAAGTAGGTTGTTGATGGTCCGGCGGCAAGGTCAGTCGATTAGGCCCAATTGGCGTCACGACCGTACGAGGACTAGAGCTGGTTAGTGTACCGTTTGAATGCCTATGCATCCATCAAGCACACATGTAAGAAAGTTTGTGTTGTGAATGAAGCATACCGGTGACCATCTAGCATTCTGCGCTTCCCGTTCCTATCTGGAATTTCTGAAGGCGTCGTTTGGCCATAACCAAGGTCTTGACGCAATTGGTTATTTTCTGACTGCAGGTTCTGAAGATTTCTGCGTGGCAGATGCTATGCACATCAGAAAAATCACAACAGAAATGGAGCAAATTACGCTTTCTGTATCCTGTACTCATTCTTGAGGCGATCCAGAAGCTCGCGCTGTCTTGCATATTTATTCTTATAGTGCCGCACTAATGCCGCCATGGTTTCCATCTGAAACTGAATGCAAATATAAGTGCTTAAGAGATGCAAGAGAGAAAACGGAATTTCTTGCCCTAGTAGCATAGGCAACTGCGTCCAACGCAAGCGGAACTGATCGGAACCATTCTGACATTGGTGCTTCCATCTTTAAATTGAGCACAGCGGTCACAAAAGGCGGTCAATCAAACTCAATAGATTCGCACTTCGAGTTGTAAAGGCATCAACTGAATCCCTTGTGCGTTACACTGAGCGCAGCTCTGGTTCGCGTCTGCAAGTAAAAATGCGCATCAGGAAGGGTATCACCATCGTTGTTTACATTGGGCATAATCTGAAAAGCACTGACTAAGGTGATTATTACAGATAACATGTCCGCATTCAGTGAGCCAGAAGGGTACTTGAGGGGCCCCAGTGTCTGAAATGAAGGAAAGATGACAGCGGGCGCAATTGACGAACTCCCAGAAATCGAGCTCCTGGCTTGTCGTTGAGTCCATAGCCGGTGGCTCTTTCAAATATCAAGCTGGACTTCGATGAGACAGGGATCCTGTACGCGCAGTCTTGGGACAGTAATCCGGGATAAAACTGATATTGCGAGGAAGCAGATCACGTAGTAGGGCTCTGGACTCCGAGTCGATGCAGACAGCACCGGAGATGTACGAATATGACTAGCGCAGCCAAAGCTCACATGGGAACCGCAATGTCAGAAGCGCGCAGCTGCAGCTTGAAAGAAAGAGGAAGAGAAAGAGAGCAGGACGTTAGAGGCTGCTGATCGTCTGCCGTCACGGCCGCGTTACCGAGCGCGTCGACGTCGGTCACCACTTGGCAACAGAGGTGTGTTTGCGATCGTGCACTGAGCGGCGAGCCATGTCATCGTTAGCATAATCATCAATTAACCAGCGTTCATTTGTTGAATGGGTCACTGGGAACTCCCTTCACGAGCGCGCAACTGTCAATCTGGGGCGGACCATAGTATTAGAACGCAAGAACTATCAGGATACTACTGACTACATCATCGTACACCCCTACCCTGACGACATCCGAGTCACCCCCGTCCCACTCTGCCGCGGCAGCTCACATAGGCCTGTAATCTGGGTCCTTTATATCCTCCTGGTTACCTGCTAGTTGTTCGTACGGGTGCGTCATGGAGCGGCGGCGAAAGGCTCTCCTGAAGGAGCATCCTGAGTGGGGCCAGGCTCCCGCTCCAGTCGGTGTTCCTCGCAAACCAAGGCCGCAAAGACCTGTAGGCAGTACGCCTCTATTTTCTCCAGACAGCCTCCCGATCTCTAGACAGAGCGACGCACAATCGGACAGACCCACAGCTCCCAGTGGAGTAGCGGAATCCCAGTGCGCGCCACAAACCACATCCCTCAAAGGCACACTCTCGTTTACGACGAAAGACTGGACACTGAACATGCTGCTCCAAAACGGTAAACGCTTCAAACAGGTCCCTCGAGTATCTGTGCTAGATGGAGCCGATAACATGCAACGCGCTTTGGAGGAGCACGAGATGCATGGAACCCCCCTCATAATCGAGGGATGGCAGGAGAGTGTAAATTGGTCCACTAACCTCTTTAGTCCCGAATGGCTGCTGGACCATCACGGGTCTGACAGTGAGCCATCGCTTTGCCATATCTAATGGATACTGAGGCGGGCCCTCTAGCTATATCTATACGTAATCTCCATGATCGAACCGACAAGGACGTCCAACTTGCCGACTTTTTAAAACAGTGCCGCAGTCTACCGTCCTTTACGACTGTCAATGGTATGCGTATCTTACATGGTCTATTTCTATGGTCGAACCTGACGCGTGACGGCCCGCCTCAGAAACCGAGCGGCCTTACGGAAAAGACATGGTATGTCCTCCACAATGGAAGAAATGGTTGGATACCGAGAGCCTTCTGCCCCGAAAACTACTTCCACTAAGTCCTGGGGACCTTTTTAGACACCTTCCTGCATCAGTACGTCGCGTGTCGTATTCTCGACCGCTTAACACAAATGCACTGATCCACTGGCAGGAAAGTGTCGAGTCGCTTATGTGCTATCTTGGCATTGGTGATACCTATACTCCCTGTCATAAGGATCTATGTGGCTCTTCAGGACAAAACCTCATGTGCTACACCGAGAATGGCGGCTCATCATTCTGGTTTATGACTGCCTCTGATGCTGCGCAGGACGTCTCCGACTACTTTCAACGTGAGTTGGGCCAGGAGCTCGATTGGGAAACACACGTCAGCAGCGTCCAGGAGTTTGCCGACGCACCATTTGATGTGTATATTGCCGAACAGAGGTTCGGAGATTTGGTGCTGGTACCGCCTAGATGCTGTCATCAAGTCGTAAATCATGGAGGGTTAACGATGAAGTTATCGTGGTCGAGGATGACCGTCAAGGGAATAGCACTAGCACTTCATCACGAACTGCCCATTTACCAACGGTATGTGTTTAGACTCTTTCTGTTCACACGGATTTTGATCGCTAGGTATAATAGCGTTGGTCGCTCAGAACTTTACCGTGTTAAATCGATCTTGTATCGCTCTCTTCTTTACTTCACAGATGATTTGAAAATGTTATCTCGTAAAGGACCGCGTAGAAGAAGGTGAGCACGGTGAATGTTATCCTATGTTATCCCTGTATCATGCTATCAACAACATATAGGACTTTGGACTGTACAAGTACTTCCGACTCGGGGCCTTCCAATGAGCAAACAGCTGGCGAACAATCGACCTCCGCCAAAATACTGAGTTCTCTCCTCCCTCTGTTTGACGAAGTCCTCTTCGCAGAATATGTCGAGAACCACACACATCTTCCCCACGTCTTTTCAGATGAAGACTGTGCAGGCTGGAATATTTCCTCCCGCGACACTCGCTTAGTAATGCGCCCCCCTTCGCCTTCATGGAGCAGAAAGGGCAGGGGAAAGAATATTGTATCTTGCACCCTTGCTTGCGACTTCTGCGGCTGCGATATTTTCCAGAGTTTTTTTGAGTGTCAAAAGTGTTTTGCAGGGCCTGAAGACAAACATGTTGGCCATGGTGATGGTTTACTGATATGCCCAATGTGTTATGTTGAGGGCCGTTCATGCGCCTGCAGAGAGATGGAGCCTGTTCAATGCAATCCTATGCGAATACTTCTCCAGGATCGAAATAAGGCGGTTCGCCTACTGTTAGACATTAACCCCGAGCAATATGGGAACCTCAAAGAGGAGCTGACTTTCACAAGGTTTGTATAGCCTGCACTTCTGGAGATCCTCTATTAATTTACATCTAGCGACTTGACTTCGGATCATCATCCCATGATATTTTCGGCGGCTTGTATTCTGTATAATTTGCGCATAGCGAATAGTAGGAAGGTGATCGTTTTCCAGCGCGCTTATGTGTACATTTTTGCTGAGTCGCTACTCGGTGTTTTCTTCAGTCGGGCATAGCGCGTTCCTGTAGGGGTCATGGTGCGCATGGACACGAAGTTCCTGCAGATAGTCTTCTGTACTGCTCCTTCTGCCATGGTTCGAAGTGCTTTGAGCACATTCTAGCAATTGGCATACATGCTGCTGAAGCCCTCGTTGTGCAGCACATGGAGGATATCCACACCAGCTGGCATCGGCTACATGTCGATAGTCGCAAAGGCCTCGTCCGTGATAATGTGCAAGCGATTTCCTCGGGGAATCTGTGTATGAAGGATCGGCTGGTGCTAATGGCACAGAGGTATCGACGATGCAGACCAGTGTCAGCGAACACACAACATGGTTGGTATGATGTAGAGGAGACTGAGGTGCGCATGAAATTGCTTGATAAGGATATGACTGAAGAAAGTGCCTTGGGCGCTATTCAGGCGGATGATGAGCGTCGTAGGGATTCGGGCTCCACTCATGGCGTGATGCCGGTTCCGGTGCAGGAAACGGGACAAGTGCAGCCTGACCTTGATAAATCAGACGCCCCTGCGAGCACAGCTCAGGACACCTTTCCATTTGATATATTTCCTCCGAATGAAAGCGAACCCAATACGTACGCGCTCGACTATCCCTCGAGTCCTCTTACGGAAATTGACGAGCTTGAGTCTACGTCGGAAGAGGAAGCCTTATCGACAAGGTTCAAACCCGGCGACAAAAGAGTGCTCTCGCCTTCAATTGAGGAAGTGGGGATCCAGTCTGCACCACTCATTATTCATTCTCGGCCTGGCAAAACTATGAGATTTGATCATATACTCCTTCCACCGGTGCCCTCGAACGTGTTTCCACTTCCTTTGAAGCGCCCCCATTCTGTTGTCAATGAGGATCCCAAGAAAAAGGTGAAGACAAGTGTAGAATACCTACCCAAGTCAGCAGGGCATGATGAGGAGGTATGTAATCTCTTGAGCGATATATGCTGCCTGTTAATGTATCACGTAGCCTGACTTGACTCGTAAGCAAGACGGTGATGATCCCGTTACAGACGACTATGCACCGAGTCTTGCAAATGCATTGTCTAACGCGGTAGATCGCAATTATAAGACCTCCGACGCAAGCCACAGATTGGGTTCAAACACTTATGAGGTTGCCACAGATACTATTGCTGCTCACGTCAACTTTTCAATAAAGAACTTACAAAACAAGAGTCGTCGACCGTCGATTCCTTCCGATGACAAAAGTCCAAACTCGTATTCTGTGCGCAAAGAATTGAAGGACTCGACCATACCCCCGCCCACAATCAAGACACCTTCGCAAGTAGCGCGGCGGTTCTCATATCCCTCAAATAGAATTTCCCACCGAAAGCGTCCAGTCCAACAACGAGCAGCTCTAGATAAGGCGCCTTCCACTAATTCCAATCGGCTCAAAGGATGTTCTGGAAAACCACCCGGCATTCGAGTACAGGACTTCCCTGCGCATGAAGCAAGGGTGAAGCAAGCAAACTCTTCTGGTGCCTATAAACTTGCTCGCGTAGAATCACTGCATGCTGTTCGCACAGTCAGCACCAAACCCTGGATCTTGCAGTCCAGTTCTGTCATTCCGCAGAGTAGCATTCCAGCTCGCGCTGTGTCACCACCTGACATCTTGCCATCTCCGCATGTCGATCCCGCCCCACACACTGAGGCTTCTTCATATACGTCTTCCCCTCCGAGACCTCATCGAGCGCTTCAGGCTGAGCAGTCTGGTAGAATGCCTGCTGATGTAGGAAGGTTTAAGAACAAGGATGACGACCAGGATGACGACCAGTATGTGGGTCATGAAACCGAAGTGGATTATCAGATACGACCCACAAAAGGTTCACATCAACAAACCCAATGCAACCTTCTTGCAACGCAGGTCAAACGTCTCGAGAGGGAAAAACATGACATGGCGCAACAGCTCATTGGAGCGCACAGACAAATTGATGAATTGAAGCAGGCCCTTAAAATCGCACATTTCCAGCAAGCGGAGACAATGAGTCACATCAAGCAAGCATTGGATAAAAACGAATCGGCCGATGCACTCATGTATCTTCACGACGAACCTGGGCGCTCACAGGCTCGTGAATATATACCCCAGAGTTCAACGAGTACAAGCAATAACCATGGTTCATTTCACATGTCCGGTGGATTGTCTGTTGCAGATGAGCTGATGACAAATGCCGCAGGTGCTCGGGCTCTCGAACATCTCACTTCTCATTTTGCCACGATATCGCAAGCGCAAGGGACACATTCATTTGTTCCCAATGTGCACAATCGGAACTTCAATGTTGTACCTCAATTTTCGACACAGCTTGTGCTTAATGGTGCTCCAGTTGGCTTGAACCCATCAGGTCCCACAATAGTACGGGTCTGTATATGATTTTGCACCTATCATTACTGAAAAAAAAATTCAATAATCGTCTATAGGGCCCTGGGCCTGAGGTACCTTACAGGAATTTTACCTCTTGGATGTCGCCTCAGACACATGATGTGGCATCTAGCAGAGGAATGCCATCTGGAGGCCTATTAAATCACCATCGTAGACCAATGTTCTTCTACTCTCAAAATGGACCCGACCATAGTCTTGATGACGATGGTCAACGAGAGAGCACTCCGAACTCGGCGTGGCACAACGATGGGCACCAGAGAGACCTCCATAGTACCAGTATAAGCGGTCATCATAGCTACCGTCCTTCAGAAAGTCATGCTGGTGACGGCTCGTCACCCCTTCGTCATGGATTGCGCAGACCCAAGCAAGCCTATGATGAGACCGACTCTAAGGACGAGACCTAGCGAAGAGACTACACCCCACACGACTGGAGCGCAGTGTAGCCAAGGTACGCTCCCACTCAAATCTCCTTGACGTGATTTTGAATTCCATGTTTGAAGTTCCTCGAAAACCGAGTACTATACCCACGATCAGATTGCTGGGACGAGAATTACCGTGACGAAGGCGACAAGCAAAACCAGCTGCGCCGTTAGACTAGCGCCTGCTTCACGAGAATAACTCATGTAAAATCTTGTGTATCTGGAATTATGAATGGCATGTAGATTTAGCAGTATGTATTACCCCCCAGGCTCATGGTGCTTTATGTATGTGATTATTCAATCTGTTACATGAAGGTTCATACCCTTCAGCTCTTCAGACCACGGAACTCATATACCATCAGTGGCCCTAATCTGCAATCGCAGCTAATATGCAACTACTCGATTTCTGACGCGTCCACTCCTCCGGAAATTCTGGGATTTTTGTTTTGTATACTCGTGATTTTTGCGAGTATGGATATGATTTTTATTAGCTGTCTAGTTCGAATAGAAAGACTGAAAAATCAAAGAATGCGAAATTTTCAACTGATATAGACATTCTCCTTCTGTGTGTGCTCGAGGAAGACCATACAGAGAAGATATACTACATACATAAGACCCTTGGAGTATATTCTCCGAGCATATAAGGGGGCTGAATACATCTTCAATACTCGAAACCAAGTGAGAGATGCTCGAGTGTGACACACGCCACTGCATCTTAGCCTGGATCTGAAGTCCGTCTCCTGCCGGTTCCGGCATGAGACAGACCCAGCCACGGATGGCTCGCGTTGAGATTCGGCACTACGGCACGGTGGCTCAGGCAAGTTCGGCATCGTGACGAAATCCGTGACTGACCGCGGAGAAAAGTTGCAGATTAGTTGCGACGCTTGTTTCCATTCGGTCTCGTTGCTCTTTACGCCTACAGGGCCTCTAAAATCGACAGACACTAATGCGCACCTTAGCTTTCGAACGATGCAAATTCCGAGACATTCCGGCCGGCCGTTGTTTCAGGGGAAGGCAAACTTTCAAAAAGTTGCAGATTAGGGCCGCTGATAGTAGGTTTGCGGCGAGCGCCGGAGACAGACTGTAGAATAAAACTCTTCCTTGTAACGCCTCTGCTTCCGATACGATTAATCGTTTACTGCACGGACCGTACGATGTATGCGATTGAACTGTAGAGCTATCGTCCACATATGGGACCCCAAAGACAAAATGCACATATTAGAAAACTATTATAGACTGTGATCCAATGGGAGGAGAGCAGCCCGTAGACAAGATAGCGATGAGTTTGCAAGCAGGTATATGTTGGACGAGAATAGCAAGGAACGAGAGTGAGCGACAAGTATCCAAGAGAAAATGAGAGGACAGAAGAGACCCGGTCAATGACTCAACCACACCGACACGTTAGGATCTTCCAAAGAGTGTTCTTCGGTGGCTCGGCTTCCCCTTGACCATGATATCCACTGTCATTTGCCACCCCGACCTCGCCTCCCTGAGCACGAACGTTGCTCAGAGCGGGTGGCGCTGCACCCACAGAGGAAACCATTGGCGATGCACGTCCATACTGCTGCTGCGTGGCAGAGTATTCCTCCAACGTTTGCTCACGAATGTACGATTCGTGGCCAGGGTTTGCATAAGGATGTTGCGCGCTCAGCTGCTGGCTCATCCGCCGCTGCATAGTTCCGATTGGAACGTCCATATGCGCAGCCGCAGATGACATAGGTGTTATCTGACCAGGGGCGTTTATGCCTCCAGGTGGATGGGCTCCTGGCACTGCGCGCTGCTTGGAGCCATGTCGCACGAGCGCAGGTGAAGGGGGGACGACTCCAGCAGCACCGGCCTGTGATGCGCGCCGTCGATCCTCGCGGGCTTGCCGGTCCATATCTCTGCGGCGATCGTGCGGAGAGCCGGGACCTGGTCCCGCTGTGTTCTGGATCTGCGAGAGGATCTGGTTCTGACCCTAAAAAGCTATTACTACCACATTGTCGCCTCATGTTCGGGGGAAAACCCACCAGGGACACTTCCCAACCCTTTCCACCTGACACACGTCAACAGATAAGCCGCACGTTTGTCGTATATCTCCGAAAAGACTCACCATTAAGGAGATTCCAGTCGTACACTCCGTCGTCGACGTCATTATTGTTCTTCATGACCTTCGCAAAAAGTTCGCGTAGGAAATCGTAATCGGGCGTTTCCTCGAAGCCGAGTTTGCGGACATAGTTGAGGTAGATACCAAACTCCTCTGTCAAAGCAGCATGAACGAAAGCACAGCCTAGAGAGATGATTACCAACCCGGGAAACCATCACACAGCTCCTTAATAGGTGTGGTCTGCTTCTTCTCACCAATCTTCTCGTACTTCTGTTTGTTGGTCGCAGCCTTGAGACCTTGCCATGGGAGACTACCTCTCAGAAAATACATGAAAACATGCCCAAGTGACTCAAGATCATCCCGTCGAGATTGTTCTATAGAGTATGATGTGAGTAAGAATGCCGCCTACGGCCTAATAATGTACGACATACCTCGCCCTAAATGCGTGTTGATGCTCATATACCGAGCAGTGCCACTGAGACTCTTATGCTCTCGGTACGGAATGTGTTGTTTGGTCTTTGGATCCCGATACTGCTTTGCCATACCGAAGTCAACTACATGGACCACTGCAGTGAAGTAGATACCATAGTTCAATACTGCGTGTACATCATGGACTAGTCGGCTCACCGTTAGCTGCCTTGGTGCCAGGTCGCCCAATGAGAAAGTTGTCCGGCTTGATATCGCGATAAATGAGATTCTTCTCGTGTATTATTTGCACTCGCGCAAGCTGTACAAATAGTGTGGCTGAGGGACACGCCACGCTGCTAGAGCTAGATACACATACCATCTGCCGCGCGGCCATGCAAACAGTTTTGATGGAGAACTTTCTACCACACATGTCGAAGAGGTCCTCAAGACTAGGGCCTAGTAGGTCAATGACAAGAATGTTGTGCAACCCCTCCTGCCCGAAGTGATAAATTTGGGGTATACCCGCTGTGCTCGTGCAGATGTCAATCAAATACATAATATTCTAGTGGATAGTAGTACTAACGGCATCCGGCCAGTATCCGATACGACCGACACTCATCGCGAAGCTGTGGGGCCTCTGCTTTCCTCGGTTCCTGCGCACGCAGCTAGCGTCAGCATATCACTGCGGACAGGCGGAAGGGCAGCGCGTACAAACTTGATGGCGACAGTCTGCGAGTTCAGCAGGTTGGAGCCTGTTGCAGCAAGGTGGAACCATTGTTCAATGTGCTATCATGGCAGCATTAGAACGCTGAGCGTAATGGTGAGCTACCTTCGAAGATGACCCCGAACGAGCCCTCGCCGATCTTCTTGCCGACACGATAGTGCACACCAACGACGTTGTTGTTGGAGGATGCTGAGTGGGCAGTGTGCGCGGACATGGTCGAGACGGACGAGGACCTGAGGACGAAGGGAAAGGCGAGAGAGAGGAGAAGGCCCAAGGCCCGGCGTCGAGATCTCGCTGTAACCGTTATTATCACCCTCGGCTATAGCCGGGCTCGCTCCCGCCATGGCTGAATGCTGTCTCCCGCAGGAGATAACGCGCACACCGCCCAAGTGTAGCAACCAAATTGTACAGCAATTATGAGGGTTATAGACATGGCACAGACTCGTACAGACTCATGACAATGCGTAGCGGGGTGGACACAGAGACAAGGTAACCGGTAGCGTGGGATGAGGTATGTCCGGATATATGAGGGGTGGCGGGGTAACACGAATACGTACAAGACAGGAGAAGTGCCGATAAATGCTAGATCAGGATAGGAAAATAGCGGGGCCGTCTGTGACAGCAGCCAGAACAGCTTTTCAACGGGACGTTTCCCTCGTTCACTACATCCTTTATCTGAATTCAAAGCACGACGTTGTGTGCTCGGGCACATGAACCAGAGACAGTTGTTGGTACCTGTATCGACAAGCGGTCAAGAGGGTTCAATGGTCAACTCAACAAAATGTGCACTCACGGCTCCGAGTTCTGGTGATAATAGAAACCACTCATCGTCGCAACAGGAACGGCAGGGAATCCACGAGATTGCGCAAGGGACATCTGTCTAGTACCCTGGGTTGTCGAAGTCCGGCGAGCGCGGGGACTGAGCTCAGGTTTGATGGCTGCTTGTGGGGAAGAAGGTTGTGCCAGCGTCTCGGGTGAGGCGAGTGGCTGCGTACACGCCGACTGTTGAGGGTTGAAATCCACACAAACATAATAGAAACCTATCACAGTGAGTATCAGTCAGTTTGTGGGTATCACATCAACAGAGAAATACACCGGGCCACCAAAGACCACCGGCGATTCAACACACCTGCAAAGCTCGCACCATTGATATCCTGAACACGATGATCAGGAACCAGAAACTTCTCCTTCCACCTCATAAACACTGCCCCCCGATTCGCATCGTTCATCGTCAAATTTGGCCTTTTCAACTCGGGTTTGACATGTCGGAAAGCAGGAAAGCGGGCCCAATGCACCATATCCTCCTGCTCACTGGCGCCCCAGTTCTGTGTCAAAAACCCATAACGACTGCCAATGATCTGCGCGTCGAAATACGTGGTGAGCTCCGGCCAATCGTCTGTGAGTCCACGGATGCGAAGGTATCCACATAGATGTGAAGACGAAAAGTCGACATCCTACGCTGAGATTAGTCTACAGCGCAAATAGGTAAGCAACGACGATACCGACCACAATGGTGACGTTGACATCATAGCTATTCCTCCCACTCTTCTGAGTACCCTTAAAAGTAGCGCCAGGATAGAGGCAATGATGTCCCTGCGAGCGCACTCGCAAATGAGTAATGTCGAGAAGGGGGTCTGGATAAGTATCTTCGGGCGCTTTGGCTCGGGACTTATTGCGCGATGCTGACGCCAGCGAGCTGGCCAGAGTTTGGGTAGGATGGGACGTCCGACTCACTTGTGACCGGATGAGCGACTTGGTGTCAATTGGCGGTACGAGGGGACGTCCTGATGATACAAAAGAAGGCGCTTGCGCGGCCGGGAGGGCGAGCAACACGATAGGGTCGGACGTGGCGGACGGCGGGGGGTGGGACGGGATATCCATATTTGCATCTGCGTCAGGGCAAGACGGATGGGCAGAGCGTATCGCATGATTGAGTGTGTCCTGGTGCAAGGCGGAAGCCTCGTTGCGGTCGTCTTGCAGGGAAGCCGCACGACGCAGCAGCTCTCGCTCCATGTCGGCGTATAAACCCGACGGAGGCAGGAAGCGGGCACGACATGGCCCGCAAACGATGCTGGTGTCGCTAGAGTCAACAGAATCGTGGAGGAGGAAGGGCGTGTTTGGAGAGTCGGCAGAAAGCGGGCAGTGACACGCAGAGCATAACTTGATCTGGCCCTGGGGTTGTTCTTGGGGTTGTAGGTCGTGAGCGGGCGGGAGGGGGTGTTCTGATGGCATGAGAGGGATTGGAGACGACGTGAGGAACGGAGGACGGACGAGTCGCAGGAGCGTGGGGAGGGGGGAAGCAGTGGAGGAGCAACTTGGGTTGGCACTTGTCTTCAGGCTCCAGCACGTGCGGCAATCACTGCCCCCAGCTCTCCAGTCTCAGCCAGAGTAACCTCGCCTCCCTTCCTTGTTCTCCTCCTCCACGAGCCTCCTGCGACCCATCTATCAATGCATGCGCTGTCGCGACCCAGTCCCGCAGTCCGTTTGCGTGCCCCGAGCACCGCTTGTGTCTCTCAGACGCTCCCCATTGGCAGCAGCTGGCCGGCGCGGCTCTTCTGCGCTCGGATCCTTTCCTGCACAAGGTTCCCCAAATCCTGGTTTCGGTCACTCATATAGCCTGTCTTGGATCACTTCCTAGATAGCAGCGTAGCGTAGGCCAGGCAGCCAAGCAACAAGATCGACCCAATTCAAGTAGCATGTGTACCTGGCTACCGACATTGCAACAATTGGATCTTGGGTCCGAGTCGAGCGTCGCCAGCTTATTTTCTCCTGTCGGCCCTTCGCCGCAGGCGGCGGGGAACGCCCACCGGGTCATGCTCGACTGCACGGCACGGGTCCGTTGCGCCCGACCTCCGGTGTCGGTGGACGTATCAATCCGACAGGCTGCCAGCTTCCTCATCCAGACCAGTGCTGAGCATGCTTGGCAGTCTTATACAAGAGCCTTGCAGCAACTACATCCGACAACTCGGCGATCTCGTATCAACTCTCTTCGATACACCTCCGCGGATCCATGTCTCCGTGGGCAATCCAAAAAATATCTCACAGCAGGTAAAGTACATACCATGTCTCGTCAGCGGGCCTTAGGAAAACAAGTGTGGTGGACCTTGGTGCTGCATCAATGGGGGATAGGAAAAAATAGATGTTATAATAGATCGAAGGCTGATATAAGTAGCCGTCTTCTACACCACACTTCTATATCAGTACGCATGTCGTGCGCAGCATAAATGGCGTCTCCCCGCAGATTCCTGCAGTTTCAATGGTATGCAAATTCCACCCTATATATCCCGTTTCATGGTCATCGTTATGCTATTAGTTCGTGATTCACCCCCGCTGGCAACTGTGAAGTCAGTCCGTTCTCATCATAGGTGGCATCACTCGTCCTGGCATCTTCCTTTGATATTGACGACCGTGATTTCTCTGCGACATCACCATCAACCTGATCATCCCCAGCAGATGGATTGACGGGTAAGTCTGAAAGATTTTCAGTTGCGGCCTGCGTAGCCTGGCCAGCTTCAATGTCGGCCCCAGGCTGAGCACCACTCCTGATCACATTACGTTTCAGAGTGTATGCCTTCAGGAAGAGCACTATGGATAGTCAAATCAGCTCGGGGCTCGCCAAGGCAAACGCCCCCAATGACATACCCAGTATGAATCCACATCCAACGATTGGTGTGATTACGACCCAGATTGTACTGATTGCCTGGCAGTATGCTTTCATGAGGGCAACGCGTTGGGCAACATTCTGTTTCAGATATCAGCCAATACAGAATCGGCACAGCACATTGGCTGCTTACAGGAATATACTGGATCTGCGGAACAATTTGGTTCAAGTTGGCCGCGGAAGTGTTAATAGTCAAGTCAGGAATATCCTTGACTTTCGTTTCGAGTATCTATTGTGACATATGAGTATCGACCAATCTGTTAGTATTATACCACGTACTCCAGAGAGAATGGCGTCGCTTATAGTAACACCAATGGATCCTCCTAGTAATCTATGCAACATCAATGAGGACAAATGACACTCCATTAAGATACACATACCTGAGGAAACCGAATGTCGATGTGCTAGTTGCCATGTCTTTTAAGGGCATTGCTGCCTGGAGGCCGATGAGAGGCACCTTTGGTAGACTCAGTCGATAACCTATATGACCCGGCGTAACTGAGATGACAAACCTGGAAAAGACAGCCAAATCCTAGTGCGGCAATCAACGGATACACTTCCTTGATAGCACTATACGAGAAAGAGTCGAGTTAAGAGGCATTCTCTGTGGCCAACTTCCGAAAAAGGACCTACGTCGAAGAGGTATCGCTCAGCATAGTCATAAGACCAAATCCAAGGGTGAATAGGGCCCAACCAAACCACATGAGCGGTCGCCAGCTACCGGTACGCGCTACAACTTGACCCGAAAAAACTGAGATGATAGCTGAGCCAAGGGAATAAGGTAGCATCCTTGATGATGAATGTAAGTAAGTTTTGCGTGATGTTAGCATGTCCTCACATACTTGACGCCAGACATGGTAGCAGAGGCCCCGAGAACTTGATAGTAAACAGGCAAGTAGAATGTCCCGCTGAAGAACCCAATTGCGTGGAGGAAGACGGATATCAGAATAAACCCGGTCGTTCGTACCTGTGATTTGCCATCAATCATCTGCGGTCACATAGCGGGTGCGAGTAAACTTACTTTGAAAAGACGCGGCGGTACAATCGGTGACCGCGATGTAAATAATTCGTTCACAGCAGCGAGTATCAGCAGTACAAATCCAATGACCAGAGGTGCAATAGTTGCCGCCGAGCTCCCTTCAGAACCGGTGTAAGCATGCGTACCGGAAATGGTATCCAAACTCACAGGATGTCTCGCTGAAGTTGAAGCCAATCAGGAGACAAACAACGCCACCCATAATGAGGGCGAGACCCGCGAAATCGAAGACACTAATATGTTCTCGGAAGGTCTTGCCCTGATGCGGATTGAGGTTCAAGAACATGTAAAGAACAGCGAACGCAAGTCCTCCAGTGGGGCTATCCGACGTCAGAACAAGCACAGTATATAGATGGAGATAACGCACAGATTAATGAAGAAACACCTAGAATGAGTAGTCAGCACCAGATTCACAACAGAAAAAGGCACATAACAAACCATCTCCACGAGACATGTTCAGCAAATACCTACACAAATGGTCAGCCACCATGCGCATCAGGATTGATAAACGAGCGCGAACTCCGCCCAGTAGTGGTCCAATGACACTGGAATAGTGATATCAGTGATCACCTCTACAGCTGAGGCAGATCTTAATTTACCTAGCAACACCCCATGTAGCACCGAGAAGACCGGCGTATTTTCCTCGACTGAACGCCTCTTAGCTCAAGGCAGTAGATCTTCGCGATCGGACTTACTCTTCCAGTGATACGATGTCCGATATCGTGATTTGAACAAGTTGCATGATACCGCCGCCTCCAATACCTTGCACAGCTCTACATACGACAAGCCATGTCATATTCTGAGCGGCACCGCAAAGTGCTGAGCCAATCTGAGAGGGATTGAGCCTTCAGCACGCAATAAGAGGAAATGCACTCACCAGAAAAATAAGGATGGAGCCAAAAAGGACTGGCTTTCGACCTGTGGAAAGGTCGTAAGAATAAGTAGAATGCGGAAATATGTGGTGTACCTAGAATATCCGATAGTTTCCCGTAAATTGTGGACAGTGCAGCTGCGGCTAGCAAATAGGCACTGTACGACGCTTAGCAGCGGAGTAGCGGGAGGAGACGCCGGATCTACCTTCCAACCCAACCGTAGTCTTTACCTCCACCTATCTTCTCGACGATAGTTGGCAATGCAGTCGAGACAATGGTCTGGAATTTGTTGAGCTAAATAGCTTTTACCAGCAAAAATACACGCAACACACCTGGTCCAGTGCGGACAGGAAAACGGAAGCCATCAAACCAAAAAAGACGATACCAAGCCTGTTCTCGGGGAGAACCTGCTTCTCATTTCTCCAAGACTTGTCTTGCTTGAGCTCCGTCTCTGACTTCGGGGGCAGGTCGCTCGGAGTATCCGCTTTCTCCATGGTATGTCACGGATGGATGGTGAACCGTCGAAGGGGATCACGAGCCAGGGGCTGAAGCCTCGGAAATACGCCTGGGTGGACTGGAGGGCGGAAGGGGACAGACAGTACGCGTGCATTGCCTG
The DNA here is from genome assembly GCF_000313525.1 of Fibroporia radiculosa. Classification (NCBI taxonomy): domain Eukaryota; kingdom Fungi; phylum Basidiomycota; class Agaricomycetes; order Polyporales; family Fibroporiaceae; genus Fibroporia; species Fibroporia radiculosa. Next base: position 77,273 of record NW_012133359.1, on the reverse strand, counting down.
GCATGATATATTCTGGAGAGTTGTAAGCCAAGGTCCCACACACGCAGTAAGCACTCACTGCCGAGATGCCGCTTCCGTCAGCGGCCGTGCCGAGACAACTCACTCCCACGGTTTTTCGGATCTCATGATCACCTCAATAGGCTAGGGGTGTCCGAGTTACATACCGGAGTGCAGACGTCCTAAGATACCTGGGCTGCAGTGACTCGGGCTAAGCACAATGGGAATGGGGGCTGGCCAGATACACTTATGAACGGCTAAAGTGAACTATACTTGGCCCGGCGCTCAGTGCGATGGTATCGGAGACCTGCAGGGAGCTTCGTACACAATTTTACGTAATCAAGCCGTTGATTGATCAGTGTTGAAATATGATCGGCCTCCCTGTCATCATTCCGAGATGTGTCTATCGCTCGAGTCAACCTTGCGGCTGAGCGGCAAAACTGGCAAAATGCAAACTATGTCGTGACAGACGCCGTGAAGTCTGGATCCCAAAGCGAATAAGTATCGCGCATACTGGGTGCTCAACAATCAGCATTGAAATGATGTAAGTTCCTGATCATCAACACCCTTCAAGTTTCCGACGCTATGATACTACGACTTCAGGCCAAGGTTGACGGTGGGATACCTTAAAATTGCTAATCCAGTCTACTGAATATGGTGTGACTGACATTCGCGCATCCTAGAAAGGTACAGTCAATTTCCATATTCTGAAAACTTGATAAATTGAGCCAGTTACCCTTGCGGAAACGAGTTCTCTACCTCGGGGCTCAAGTTGTTATGCAGCCTCCTGATGTTACGAGCCGTAAAACCTGGAGACTTATATCCTGTGTTGGATTATATCTGGACCAGCCATTGTCGATGCACTATATGTCCGTCAAGAGTATGGCCAAGATTTATTTCCCATGGAGGCAATCCAATTCTACCAGGATCGGCATCGTTGCATCGTTGATTTATATACATCCGTGTTTTGTGTTTGTCGATGCGAACCGATATTTGCAATCGACACATACATAGTATTCGCACTACTAATCGAAGTACCAACCTCTTGCTGTGTCACTGTCAATTGTCGGTACGGACATGGGACACCAGATGGTAGTATGCCGTGTCAAGAAGCTCTAAAAAGCTGAACCTGATGCACACAGACCTGAACTGCTGTTCCTCCAAGCACCGAAAGGGACAAACTATCAAATATCGAGAAGCCACAGCAGTTGAGCGACTTGAAAGATCGAGATGCAAAGACTTGTGTTACGTAAGCTTTCCTTATCTAATTTCGGCCAAGTTCTTTCAGCGCGTTTTCGCTCAGGACCACAAACCTGCCTCTTTCTTTCACTCATCCTCACCATCCTCCCATTTGTCTTCACAAAAGTACATAATGGCCGATCCGTCAACGATTCCGACCTTCAAGCTCGTCCTCGGTGCGATCGTCTTATATTCCGCAATCAGCTCGCTTTGTCTGACTCGCAGTTGTCCCTACTTCATTTTTCCTGATCGATGCATGTATGTTGCCTCGTCTCTGCGCGTTTTGTGGCACACAACCTACACAAACCATGCTGGCCGTTGATATGGTATGATGGCATTCAGTCGGTGACGGTGGAACTGGCAAAACCACCTTTGTCAAGGTTAGCAGCATCTCGCTCTGTCAAGTGTGATCACCAACTGATTTTCTTTTCTTATGCAGCGCCACTTGACGGGTGAATTTGAGAAGAAATATATCGGTGTGTGCCCATCGTGCTGAGTTTCCAAGCAAGAATTTCAATCTTTTCCTGTCGTGAACACATTACTCAGCTACACTTGGTGTCGAGGTGCACCCCCTCTCCTTCTCTACCAACTTCGGCACGATTTGCTTCAATGTTTGGGATACGGCTGGACAAGAGAAGTTTGGTGGGCTTCGGGACGGGTACTATATTCAGGGCCAATGCGGAATCATCATGTTCGACGTTACATCTCGGATCACATACAAGAACGTGCCCAACTGGCACCGTGATCTCGAGCGTGTCTGTGAGAACATTCCGATTGTGCTTTGCGGTAACAAAGTTGACGTGAAGGTACGGTCATGATTGTACGTGTGGCGCCTTATTTCTCTGTTAACATTGAGACTAGGAGCGGAAGGTCAAAACCGGTCAGGTTACCTTCCACCGAAAGAAGAACATCCAATACTTTGAAATATCTGCGAAATCTAACTACAATTTTGAGAAACCCTTCTTGTGGCTTGCGAGGAAGCTTGTTGGGTGAGTTTTACTCCGGGTTCCTGTTGCAATCATCGACCCATAACGTTCTATACAGCAACCCTTCACTAGAGTTTGTCGCAGCGCCCGCTCTTGCACCCGCTGAGGTGCAGGTTGACGCGGCTCTTATGGAGCAGTACCAGAAGGAGTTGGCTCAGGTATGGCTGGTAGTGTTTCCGCTAGGCGCACATGATGACATCATATTTTGTTCTTGCTCAGGCTGAGGCTGTCCCCCTCCCGGAAGAAGACGACGACTTGTAACTCAGTACCGTACTGTCCTACTGCTACCACTATCATTTTGTCTTCAGATATCTGTTCCAGTAGTGTCTCGAATATACATTCCATCACAGTTCGTTATATCCGCCAATCTAACTCATGATATCTACCAGTCAATCTGGGGCGCTCTGAGATAAATTTATCGTTAAGGTGCACAAGCTGTCTTCGTGAAACCAGGTGCGAAAGTAAACATATATATTCATCGGATTCAGTCTCTTGCTAGTCTTGCCGTTGAAATGCCGAAGCTACAGGCTGCAACGTACAAATATCTTACAAAAATACGTAATGCGTTTACAATTATCCTTCACCGTGTTCAATAAAAGGTTCATCATTTGGCTCACAACCTGCGATGTGTGAATTAACAATGAACGAACCGAGGAGGCAAATACTATGCCTATCTATTGCCTTGCACGAGATTCGCGAGACCGTCATCGACAATTTTGAGGTCAAAGCGGGAGAGAGGAATGTTATCTGTCATCCAGCCATGGCGATCTGGAAGCCTGGCCAAGAGCATTAATCGCTGGTCATCGGTAATCCCAGCATCCCTGAATTTGAACATCAAATCTTCTGCGGGAAGGTCGAGAGATGATAGGAATGTGTGCAGGGATTCCATATGACCGGATTTCGATCCAGAACGCAGCCCCGAGCGTATTTTATGGGGCGAACTGGAAGCAGTGATGGAAGTGGATCCGCTGGGCAGTTTTTTGGGGGGCTTGGTCCGCAAGATAGTTTGCTTTCAACGTTCAACACCTGAATATATAATTCGGACAATACGGAAGTAATTCTGACATACCCTCGTAGCCAAATCCTCTGGGGGCTGTCCGATGTACCGGGATGTGATGGATGACACCCGTGCTACGCTCGCTCTAATGACGTTCGATCTCACTGGTTTGTTTTCGTATGGGAAGTTCTTTCGCGGGCGGCCTCTCTATCAATCACCCAAAGGGTATGTAGATATTAAGTCATCGCCGTATATTCCATGCACTTACCTTCATTGGAGCGCGCCCCCCTATGCGCTCCTTCGCAAGTACACCATTTCTTCTTCTCAAAAGGTAAATCTTCGCAAAGAGCAAGATCGGCCAATGACCTTCGTAACGATTGGCATGCGTCCACTTTCTAATTACCTACGTCGCATGGAATATATCAATCAAAATTCGTAATTATGGAACGTGAGATGGTGCTCGATACAACTCACATTATCTACGTATTTCTGTATACCTTCATCGCTCTGCATTGCGAGAGTCTTCGTGCAATCAAGAAACGTTTGAGCAGAACGAGTGCAGGTCAGCTGGCCAGACATTGTATTGAACTTCCTGTCAGAACAGTGAAGGCATACGGTTAGACCTACTTTGAATTTCTCAAACTGTACACTGGATAGCATCATTCGTGAAAAAAGCGAGCCTTCAACTAAATCTTTTGAATACAGTGCCCGAGGTGACAGAGGCGGCCTTAGATAATAGAGGTACCTACTGCTGGCATGTTGAGTGGGCTCTAGATCCAACTCATTGCCTGAAGTTGCACCAATGGTCACCATAGTTGACGCACCGAAGTGATGAATCACTGTCTGATTCAGCGATGGCGGTAAGTCTGTGGTACGTTTGGGACTACAACTTGAAAACTTGGTCGACAATTTATACAGTATTGAGAAAAAATGGCAGCTGATTAGTCTTCCCACCGAGGCAATACGACCCATTAATATTGGAATGTGCCCGTCCCACGCGGCTGATCGCAAGACTGCCAAAGTAGGATTTTTTCTCTCAATTAATAGAGGGCAGGCTTCAATAATGCAAGTCAGCCCTTTTTCTTGCCACCATATCCCAAAATGTTCAGTTTGTATCTGATTTCATAGATGGCAGAATCAACATCACAAGGCAGGCATCCAAATGGCGTTTGGACAAAAGGTACAGTGGGGCACTCAAAATACAGCTTTCCGTCTTCTGCCAGTATATTTTGAATCACTAGGAACGCCTTCTTTTCCTCTCCGTCGGTATAACTAACGGAACTTAATGAGTTGAGCTCGCAAAAGAGTACTTCTGCGCACCTCTTTCTTCCTCAGAATCCAATCTTTATCCTTGATACTCTTCAACTTTTTGCCCTTTCCCCTTTGGCGCAGCCTTTCTCTCGCCGTTTCAAATCTCACTCGCGATCCATCTTCTTCACCTGCCTCGAGGCCCTCGGGCATTTGCTGCGCTCCACCTCCCCCACCAACGAAAAGACATAAGAAGACTTTCTTGGCCTTGTTTGAGTTAGGATAATCAACGACAATGCCACCGCCGAATCCAGCTTTTTGAGCTATGGAGGTAATCAATTGTATTTGGTCGTCAGATGTGGGATAAAATTGGAACACTGCGCGGGAAGGATTTCGCAATGATGCGTGTAATGTGGTAAAAAAGCGAGTGAGGCGATGCGGCGGAGAAGAAGTGGGATGTGACGTCTCTGCGTTGAGAAGCCACTGAATTACAGAGATGCTGCGAGAATCATTTGTCATATGCGTATACACGTTGGTCACGAACATACCTGATAGCACCATCGAAACTTCCTGGACGGAAGCCGAAGCCCTGGCCAATATCCTGCAAAAATAGATCGCCCTCAACTTCGCGTTCAAGCGCGACCTCTATACAAATCGATCTGTGAGATAATTGGGGGTATAGGCATCTATACATACCAAGCATACTCGGAGCGACATCCACACCGACCCACAAATGACCCTGTTCATCGAGGATTTCACCGGACAATCCTGAACCGCATCCAATGTCAAGGAGTAAAGCGGGTTGATCCGGAGGGAGATTTAGGAGCTCTAGAGCTCGATAAGTCATGTCGGCTTGTATCCGCTGAATACGAGAGCTAAGGCGAGATGAGATAGTGATGCCATAGTGTTAAATCTTTTGGACAAACTTGTTCGTGTATTTTCCGGCCTCTGCATCGCCATAATACTGTACAAAGCGAATGTTAGACTGGCGAGGATAGGCTCAAGAAAAAAATTAATTCATGCAATTTCCGGGGGTGCCTGGAGTTCAGGACGAGACATGTCGGTCTTGTAGGACTAAGCAAAGGTGCCGCTTGCTGAGGCAAGTGATCGAGGCAAGCACAGTACGGTAACATCCGCTCAGTCGCGTCGCCACCAGCCCATCACTGATCATTTCCGCGACGCCGTCCGGCCAACGAGGCCCTCACTCTCGGTACTGTCTCCTTCTGGTGTTTGCAATGCCTCCCAAACGGACCCGTCGCCGTTCTCCTACTCAGGTCGGCTTAAATGTGGGTGAAAGGCTCAAACGGACCAAGCTTGTAAGGACCAGTTCTCTTTCAGCTTGGGACTGGGTGGGTACCGAAGTGCTCAGTGCGTCGGATATCTCTCAAGACCATCTAATGGCAACATGTGGTTTCTCCGAGCGCAACATGCATTCCTTATGTCCGACCAAATATGTGCTTCATGCGCCTACTGAGGCACCAACCGCAGAACTTCGTGCTTCCGGCGAGTTGGAGGATGACGCGATTATTATCTCGGACGATGAACGACCCACATGTAGCGGTAAGGGCTGTAGGAGTAATCCATACTGTCTCAACTACCTGGGTCAGGATAAGTGGGAAGACGAAGGTGGGCACAACGTAGTAGAATTAAGATCCGAGCTGACTGTCCGTGCAGAAAAGGCTCGAAAAGCTTTTCTGAAGGCGTCAGATTTAGGCGAGAGCCCTCTTGTCCGTTCGAGAAAGCCTGGACACCCTATCGGTCTCAAAGTGTGTCTTCAGTGAGGTGAACATTGCGCGAATACTCAATGAATGGCGATGGCGCACCACAGAACTTAGGGGCCACATGCTATGCTAATGCATACTTACAAGCAAGTTATCTCTAAGACAAGACATCAACCTTTCTGACTGACTTCTGTAGGTTTGGTTCCAAGATTTAGCGTTCCGAAACGGCGTGTATAAGTGTCAGCTCCCCCAGGGTCTCAAACAGGAGGTTGGTCTGTATGCCATATAACAAAAGTATCCGCTGCATTTGTATTATAGGCACATCCTATCTTTCAATTGCAAGTTACATTTGCGGCGATGCAAGAGTGCACGCAAAGCTCCTTTAATCCCATCAGGCTTGTGGAAAGTCTTAAGTTGAGAACTTCGGAGCAACAAGATGCGCAGGAGTACGCCAATTATGCTCTGGTGTTGCTAGTATGACTCAAAGCTGGTTAAAGATTCTCGAAATTATTTATGGCTCATCTGGATGCTGAATTTCGCAAGCAGCAAGATCCAACTCTGAAAACATTGATTGCTGACCAGGTGATCATTACTCCTCGCTGACTGTTTGCACTTAATGTTTACAAACAGTAGTTCCAAGGAAAGCAAGTGTATGGCACTATTTGCGAGCGCTGCCAACACCGCTCTGAGAGACTGGCTGATTTCTTAGAGATTGAAGTCAACATTAAGGTCATTCAGCTAATGGCCATCTATTTTTGCTGAATTCCAACATATCTGATCACAGAACCACGCCACCTTAGAAGATCGCATTTCTGCCGCACTCGAGCCAGAAATATTGACTGGTGATAATAAGTAAGTTGCGTCACCATCGTTCTGGAATGGCTAGATCATAGCTATCGGTTTTAGGTACCTCTGCCCACAATGTGATAGTCTTCAGGATGCTAAGAGGTACACCGAATTGCGTGACTTACCTCCAGTGCTGCATTTCTCTTTGCTGCGGTTTGTCTACGACTTGTCGTCAATGGAGCGCAAGAAAAGCAAACATACCATGTCATTCCCAACTATCGTTGATATGGATCGTTTTCTTGGATCCCTTGAATCTCGCGGATGCGCCGGCGAAGATATTGACGAAAAGCGTAAGAATCTCTACGAACTGCGTGGTGTCTTACTTCACAAGGGCGCTAGTGCGTATCATGGTCATTATGAAGCTCAGGTTTTCGATATGAGGTGATAATTATTGCATCCGAAAGTGTTTAAATTCTGAATGTTATCAAAGAAATGGTGCATGGTACCAGTACAATGATGAGACGGTCACAAAGTTGGACCCTTCAGCTTTTGATGTTCTCGGACAGCTTGGGGGCAGCATGTCGTCGGAACAAAAGAATAAAAGGTACAGTTATAGACATTCAGGAATGGGAGAAATTGAATCCACTAATTCATCTACAGCAAAGAGAACACAGTCAAACAACATAGTAACTCGAGGAAACGACGAAGGGTGGACGACAGTGATAGTGAAACCGAGATCATTGGGTGCGTTGAGTAGCATTGCACGGTTCAGTCCCACTGATTTTTACTAGATCGCGACCATCTCCTAAAGATTATGAGAAGACACCCTCATCAGCACTCGGGTACAATTTCTTTGATCTGACGAGTCCATATGCTGTTACTGAGGATTCCAGTCCTAGATATATTTCTTCAAGAGATGCATATATGCTGGTATATGCTCGCGCAGACAACTCAAGTGAGTACGAACGTTCTTTGCTCTGGCAGCACCAGCAAAAAAATGATTGTCTCCACGACATGTTAGATTATCAGCTGGGGACCCACTTGCCTGCAATAGAGCCACCAGCTGCTGCACGACAGGCAGTGAAAGTTCTAAATGACGGCCATGAGGTAGCATGCAATGCTTATATTGAGAAGTGAGCAGGGTCATAGCAATGGTTACAATCTACTTATCCTTCACTTTAGGGAGAGCAAAGCAAATCTTAACTTCAGCAGGACAAGGTCCAGGATTATGAGTATTTATCGGACATGGAGCGTAGCAACGCGGGAAATGGTTTGTTGCGATGTCCGATATACCTATTCTGCTCATACTATCACCCATTATAGGAATCTGTGGTAGTTTCCCGAAGGGAGCTTGAATCTTGGATGTTGCGCTATCTGTCTGAGACTAAACGGCGAACGGTATTACCTGCAGAAGGATCGCAAGGTCCGAATAGTATTGATGCCGATTCTATGGCAGCTAAGGAAGGTACAATGATATGCCGTCCTCTCCAGTGCCACTAGCTAACATGTCACATTGCAAATGAGGAGACATTGAGCCTGCACAGGCGATCGTGTGCGCACACGGACGGTTGGATCCGACTAAAGCAAACGAAATGAAGGTCATCACAAAGGTGCGCATTGTGGAGGCGGAGTTCGGCAACACCTGAGACAATTTCAGGTAGCTTACGAGCGCATATCATCAGAAGATGGAGTTGAATTACTTCCCAAGCTAACCCCTTTGGACGTATGTGCAGCCTGTGTTCAGGAAGCATTCCATGGTATGGTCCATCGCAGTGCGCGCTGAAGTGACCTTATTCATGTGGTGTTGCAGAGCGATTATATCAAATTGAGCATCCACAATCAGTCGCCCATTTCGACGAGATATATCTGGTTCATGACAATGAGCCAGGCTTTTGGATCTCAAAGCAATGGCTTAAAGGTAAAGTGCAATCATTTGGTTGCCTACAGTGTCTCACTTGGGTCTAGATTGGAGGCTAGCGAAACCCAAGATGCATGTTGCGTGTCGAGATGATCCCTCACCTGATAGTCAAGAATTTAATCGCCACGTTCGATGCGAACATGGTGGACTTTCAGCTAATGCAGCTGCTCGCCGACGCATTTCAACTGAAGTGCGCATTTTTTCTTCTCTGATTTGTATGATACTGAGCCCCGGAAAGGCTTGTCTCTTTCTGCAGGAAATCTTTCCCGGTTGGCAGGCTTTGTCAGCGGATTGTGAGCTGTGTCCCGTATGTGAAGCTTTGGCACAGATCTCCAAAGAAGATAAGCGTGAAGTGCGCAAACAAGCAGAAGAGGAGAAGGTGCGGGCAATTCAGTCTTGGACCTATATATGCTAGATAAATTCATCGAACAGGCTAAACTCAAGCGAATGCATGATGATACTTTGCATGGAAACACTGCACTGCTTAAAAATATCCCATGCGCTATAGTTCCGGCTGAATTTGTTCGCTCGTGGAGGCAATGGTTACAGCGGCCAGGAGAAATATCTCGCCCTCAGGCTATCGATAACTCTGAATTCATCTGTGAGCATGGCCTACTATGCATAGATCCGAACACGGCGTTTGATATCGAGGCCTCAATCGCCATTATCGAGCGGGCTGATTGGGATATACTCGAAAAAATGTAGGACCTTTCACTTTAAGCCTCCCCACATATCTGCTGAGATTCTCAATTAGCTATTCAGCTGGTCCTTTAGTAGCTGTCGAAAATGACGGTACCCAGATGCGATCTGAGGTGGCTGTGTGCGATGAATGTTGTCAGAAGAGGTGAGTGATGATCCTCGCACTTGAATAGATTTTTCATATGTTGGCAGAAAATTGGATTATGAGGTTGCCGAAGTTATTGTTCGTGTTCTCGGTGCAAACGACCCAATACCAACGGTAAAAAGCTATTCTGAGGAGTCAAACCAGCAGGTGAAACGTTTGGACCCACCTATTGCAATGACTTATGGATCACGCAAAGCCGGTGGACTCCGACAATCTAATCGTATAAGGTTAGGCAAGAATCCGATTAGACGACGAAGAATCACAATCACGAGGATGATGACAGTCAAAGACATTAAGGTCTTGGTACGCGCACGCTACAGCCACATTCTTACAGTTAATTGATTCGGCCTACAGATTCAGGAAGAACTTAACATTCCTGTCATATCGCAACAATTGTTTTATCGAGGCCAGGAGCTGGATGGTAGTTCTCTGTCTGTCTCATCCATCGGAATATTATCCAACGACGTGTTGGACCTTCGGGAGCAACATGAAGAGATCAATTTACTTTCTGACTCGGACGATGACCATGGCAATAAGAAGAGACGTGAAGGTCTAGGTTTTGGAGGAACTTTACTCGGCGGTCTGGCAACCAATGATATTGCGGAACCTACTTCTGACCATGAACTGCGTCAAGCGACCACTTTGAAATCCTGTAGTACATGTACCTTTGATAATGACTCTGAAGCACTGGTATGTGCCATGTGCGAGTCTTCCTTGTGAACAGAGTTGTCCTTTGCAATGGGGGATTTTGGATAATATCAACGAAATGACTGGAATCGCTTACATACACATTTAATAAGTACAATGCCAGAGCAACGAGAGCAGCCACTACTTCATACACAATGCCAGATATCAACGTGCCAATGAAAAGAAGTATCGTAAATCAAAGAGAGGAACGTCTATGACATAATAATGTACTAGCAAGCGAATCCCAAGAGAACCGGGCGAAGTCATGACGAAGTATAAAAAATCGGAACGGTAGAGATGATGGAGGGCGTCACATACTGGGTTGGAGGTGTTCCCGCGATTTGTCGCACGGGTTCTGCAGCCGCGAGCGCCGAGTCCATAACAGAACTCGGGGGTAAAGGCGTCCGGGTCTGTTGCTGAAGTAATGAACTCGCTGTCATGAGGACATCGACCTCGCTAGAGAGGGGGCCAACCATGTCAACGGCTTGCGCTACCGCAGATTGAGTAGCAACAGATACGTCCTTGACTGTGACTGGTGTCGGGACCGATGAGACCGTAGATATACCCGACGACGCTACCACTGTACGATCTGCAGCGACCTGACGCGCAGCTTGCAGCACGACTTGCTGGGCGGCTGCTGTCAAAGCATTGGACTGCGTGTCAGAGCCGTCTGGATGTTCTCTAGACATCTTTGAGTTGAAGGCCTGCGCAGTCACAGTGAGAACATGCTGCTGTTTGGCCAAAGCTTGTAGCCCGGGACCGGCATCATTTGGAGACGCCACTACTTGAGACTGCGCCTCCTGGGCCACTCTCTGAGCGGCAGTAGTAAGCACCTGCACCACCTGGGAGTCTGGCGCCGCCACAGGCGCAGTAGGGGCGAGAGCAGATTGCGTGCGTAGGAGGCTAGGACGCACGTCAATGTTTAAGGAAGGTAAAATTTCAACGAGACTGACCGAGGTGGTGGCGCTTGTGTCACCATTGGGTCACTCAATACCCGTCGCGGATTATGGATATCACCAACCAATGACGGCCGTCGCGAGGGAGTGAATGTAGAATCCACGGAAGCCATTGGTGCTATCGTTATATGCACGGTGTGAGAGAGGAGCTCCTCTTTACCATCTTGAATAAACTGATGACTCGAATATGAGAGAGAGATACATGAGTGTATAGAGAAATACCAACCCTGGCTTCCACTGTAACATCGCAGCTCTGAGCGTCAGGAGTCGGTATTCCAGATATGATGTCGTCCTTCCAGGACAACCAAAGGGGTAGCGATGGAGAACTGTACTGCACAGGCATATTCGACCGCGACGCTTGGGGATCCCAGATACGAGGTGTCCAAGACCAACGAAGTCCAACATAAGCAACTCCTGGGGGTGTTCCAGCCAGTTTGCGGCGGAATGGGCGAAACATCCAGCCGCCGTCTGATTTTTTGGCATCAACATGCCAGATGTGATTGCCTTTTGATTTTGACTTCTTCCCGTCTTCGTTGAACCGGGAGATATAGGGCTGGTTCCAAAGAAAATTGCGAATCTACGGGTATTAAATATCAGCAGACCGGACTCGACCGAGTGGAGCAACACTCGCCTTTTTCATGGGTATCTTCTCTTCGGGGTAACCTTGCCGAGCAAGCTACGGATGTACGAACAATCATCCGCGCGGTGCCGAATACAATTAGATCAACTCGTACCTCCTCTAAGAATGCATTGGTGAATGCCTGTATACGGAACTTGAACGGCCGAAAGTCTGGCGACTCGTCTAATCGCTGCATCTTTTTGGCCATCAATGTCTGATGTATCGGTTCGCCTTTTGCATCTTTTGCGTCGACTAGGGTACAAGGTCCGATCAGTCAAAATCAATCACGAGGCTATGGAGCAACGCTTACGATTGGAGCAAATACTGTTAAGGAACTCGAAAAATATACGCTCCACCTCGGCTCGATACTCCTGTGGGACCTCGTTTCCGTGCCCCGAGGACGTCGATCCTCCATCGGCAGAAGGCGATCCACGGCTCAGTCTTCGCTGGCCAGACGGCGACATTGCCGCCGACCCCGCCTCCCCATCGGTCCTACATTCCATTGTGTCGGCTCCAGGCGAGGATTGGTGCATTGCTGGTGACGGTCCACTATCATATTCGTCAGAGTCATGCCCCATGTCCATCTCATCCTCAAACTCTGGAGATGATGGACGACTAGGCATCCCTGACGTCCGTGACAATATCATATCATACGAATTAACTAGAGGATGAATCTCGCCCTGCCCGAGCGCGAAGGAAGACGAGCGCGAAGAGCGCACCGCGGGAAGCGGTGGCACATTCGCAGGCGAGGAGCCCGCGATCGGCGTCGATGACTGCTGGAGATGGGCCACCATACTGGGCGCATTGAAAATGGACGGAGGATACTGTAACGACGATGGTCCCGAAATCGATTCGGGTATACCCGGTAGTACTGATCCAGCAGAGAGTGAATGCTGATGATGGCGCACGACTGGGGCGGGCCCCTCCGCCCACATATTACTTGGTAGCGAAGGATTGAAACCGACAGATGGAAGGGTAGTCGCTAACCCGCCGGATGAAGCAGGAGGTGAGGTGAAGTCTGAAGGTGGATGCGCGTGGTCTAGAACCGAATAATGGAGCGCAGATTGAAGGGAATGTGTGGATTGGTGCGCCTCGGACATAATACCAAGGGGATGGTGAGTGAGACCGGCAGAGCTTTGTGGGCGCGAACTAGAGCTGGCTAGAGGGAGAGATGAAGGTATCGGTGCAATGTCATTCATAGAGGACAGTGCACCTGGTATCGATGACATTGGAGAGGCGAAGGAAAATCCAGATTGTGACAGAAGAGATCCCGAAAGTGGGATAGCTGATGCGGGTGGCATTTGTAATGGAGGAGTATCATCCTGAGGCTCGAGCTTCATCGACTTTAATGCTCTGTCACCATCTATGGCAGACGCACACCGCTTGCGAGACGAATCTGACGCGTCGGCCATTCCACTAGGATCCAGAGGATTGGCAGATGACGCATAAGAAGCAAGGCCATTTATATGGTTCTGCTGCCCAGCAGGCGGAGGCGCAGGTAATACACCATTGCCACCAGGAGCGGACGCATTCGAGTGCGGGGAGGAATGAGAGGAGGATGTGGGCCCATCTGCCAATTGTAAGGCAGCCACGAGGTCCGCGACCAGAAGAACGTTCTTCTTAAGGACATCTACGATCTGTTGTGCATGCGTGGTGGATCCCATATCGCAAGCTTGGCTACCGGAGTTGGCTTGACGAGCAATACTAATGAAGTTTCGGACCATAAATGATGATGAAACCTACGAAAGATCTGAACTCACTTCTTTAGCATGTCTCCCAGAACCATTAAATGTGCGCTGCCAGGCTGTTCGGGTGAGTTTTCCTTTACCGATTGGGCATTATCAACGGTCAAAGGATATTGAAAACCGGCGTCGTGGATCGACGTCGGAGGAACACTGCTTCCGGATGAAAACGTCAGATCGGAAGCAGAACTCAAGAGGTGTGGTGGTGATGCAGATGAGCCAGAGCGACTACGGGAGACATTACAATCAAGAGCGGAGGCCAAAGACGACGTGACAGAATATGATGATGTTACACCGTTGGCAGCAGGGGAGGAGGCATGTGATGGATTGGACGAGACTGTGTTCGCACTAGGAGAAGAAGCAATCTGATGGTGAGTGTCTAGACCTTCAAGGCCATTGACACGATAATCCATGCTGAATGAATTACTTTGTTGGGTGTAACTGGGAACGAGTCCTTGTGTAGTGGCTGAGTCAACAGTCACAGCAGAAACAACATCCATGGCTGCCATATCAGCACCAGATGTGGGAAGGGAGGTGAGAGATAACTGCATGGCAACTGGAACAGCATGAGCATGGTCGACCTCGGACTGGAACAGCGAAGGAATGAGTGAACGGACATGCGGAGCAGAGCTGGGTGGAAGCGAGGGGTCAACACTGTGTGAAGAAGGGACGAGGGGACTGAACGTGGGTAGTCCCTCGCTAGTTGGAAAGTGCTGAAAGTGCTGAGAGTCAACGGCGGCAGGAGGAGGGGGCAAGACATCTTGGGGAGAAGCCATTCGGGCGCGCGCGACGAATGACAGCCACTGCTATGATGCCCGCCCGACAACAGCAGCTGACGGTATACGTATGGTTCTAGCGGAGACAATTATTCAGCACAAACGGCTTGAAGGATAGACCTACTACGGACGACGAATGTGTGGGGGATTCCAACATGAGTTTGACGAGGAGAATATGGCAAAGTGCTTACCGAAAGAAGGCAGGTGCGAAGGGTATCGGGAGGATCGTGCGTTGCAACAAGTGCACGAACGCGACGGGGAGGATGGCACTGCAGGAGAAGATAGAAGGGAGGATCTACGCGCAGGGCTTCAGGCGGATTATTTTAGGCGGTCGATTGTGACGGAGGACGCGATGAGCAGCAGGCAAGCTCGAGCGCGAGGCGACTGGGACGAGATGAACGGTCGAGGCCTGCACAGGCAAGAGCATCCGACCGCAAGGCGAAACGTGCAGACGCTCTGAAGAATTGCAGCCTCCGCTTATCTAACTCCCATCAACACGCGCAAATACCGTAGATAGCAGCCACCGCCCGCCTCTCGCTCTCTTCTCCTCCTCCTCTTCACCATGCCCTGGCACGACTCACCCCGGCAAATCCCACACCACGCCCGTTGATTCCCCGAAGCCCTCCCAGGTCCCTTCGCTGCGGCTTCTTGTGGTTCGGGAACGGTCCTAGTTTGCCTTTTGCCTTTCTCCTCAGCGCGCGCGCCATCTTTACGGCAGTCTTCTCAGCTGCATCTGCACAACAATGTTCTCTTCCCTGTGCCGTCTGCTTGATGCATTCATTTCTCGGCTGCGCACGATATGTCAAGTTGGCATCGCATCCGCCGCCGACGTATCTGGCACTTACCGTATGTCGGAATTATGTGTGTGCAACTTTCCGAACAGTCGGGACAATTCAAACATGACCACGTTGGTAGAAGCGAAGTCCTCGCTATCTATCACCTCTTCTCTCATCAAGCTACCGTGCCTGTCTTGACCACGATGGGCGCGGTGATAAGTGTGTCATGCTTCTCATTCATTTATTGCATGACCAGGCGCCTTTACTAGACAAGATCTCGTCTTTGCCCATGGTCCTTCGCATAGCCTTCCCAGGCAGCTCCGGCATGGTGATGCAAGTCGTCGCTTAACCCGTCCGACTGTTGATTAGATGTTCACCCATCTCATTTGCAGTACAACCCTTGCTACCATATTCCCCCGGTCGTGATATGTTTCAACCATAAGCTCGTAGCATCATGGCGCATCGGTGGTATCGTATGCGGGTCCCATTTCAGGATGAGATCGGCTAGTGCGACTTAACAACCAGGTTGCAATGCGGCTTCTCGAGCACATAAAGGCATAACTCATGACAGAGTGCGCGCCACGAAACCATGAGGACGGTTTTGAGCTCAGGATCAGACCTGCCTCTCATGCGCTACAAAGTCTACGAGTCACTGCGTGCATTAGTACCAAACAATTAGTACCAAACAAGCGTGAAAATTCTTCATATGTAGAGCATCACGTACTATAAGTGGTCACCGGTATAATGCGATGACTAGATCAGGATGTCGGTTGCGTGTCCTTCTTGGCACTGACCACATCTCGAATCGCTTCTGCCACGCTTGTATCTACTTTGGTGTCTAGTTGGGAATGGCTAGCACTAGTAAACAGTATAAAGCTATCGGTGAGGATATATGGAAAGGACGAACGGAGAAAATTGTATGTTCCCCGTTACTGCCTTCCGCCAGCCTGGCCTACGCCACCATCCTGACTTACTCAAGACTTAGAATTCAGAGCTATTCGCGTTAACGTATGGCGCGCTCGTCATCCAGCTCATTCAGGACTATGAGGACTTTGCAGAGGTCAACAAACAGCTGGAGAAGATGGGTTATAATATTGGCACCCGATTGATCGAAGATTTTTTGGCCCGCAGTGCCATTGGAAGATGTGCTGACTTCAAAGAGGTTGGGGAGGTCGTGGCCAAGGTCCCTCCGTCGCAAATTATCCAGCCCAAATACTCATGTCAATGTATGCTCCTAGGTTGGCTTCAAGTCGTTTCTGAACATCACCCCTATTGTAACTCATGCTGCACCTCCACCGGCTGCCTCATCACGAACTAGCACTCCTGCGCCGCAGTCCAATGCGGTTGGGTCGTCATTCACTCTTACTTTGGATGAAAATCCACTGGTGGAGTTTGTTGAGTTACCCGAAGATGCCCTCGAAGGAGGCTTGTGGTTCAGCAACGTCTTATGCGGTGTGCTGAGAGGGGCACTGGAAATGGTATTTCTCTCCGATTCGTGTCCAGTGCAACGATACTACTGTATATCAGATTCAGATGCAGGTGCAGGCGACATTCATATCAGACGTCCTGCGCGGAGATGAAACTACGGAGATCCGGGTGACACTGTTGAAGTACCTTGAAGAAGAAGTTCCTGTAGCCGATGACTAGGTACTGGCTTTTGACATTAAATATGGTGATCTATATGGCGCCTCTCACTGTTGATTGTATATGCGTACCGATTGGACCTGTAAAACATTGGTTCCAGTACCGTGTAACAAACATTCTATGAAAAGCAGCAGGAACACACGTGCGACACTAAATAGTAGGATCCGCAATTATCCTCACGCATACCGCTCCACTCTATTGAGTTTCTTGGCAGTCTTTGCATTTGTCTGGGTGTTCTGTCCTCTGACGGGTAGACCCATCGCATGCCGCCTCCCAACGTAGCTACCAATCATCCGCTGGTGAGCTATGTTTTCTCGAATTTCTCTTCGTAACTCCGACTCGATTTTAATGCTTCGCAGTTTATCGCCTAGGGACTCCTTGAGAGGGATAGGCGCATCCGTACCGCTGAGGTAGGGCGTTTCCTCCGATATGGGCTGAGATAATCGTAGCGGTATAAAGTCCGGGTTGGCGAGTGTATAGCGAGGTAAAGGGGGGGCCGTAGCAGGCGAGGATAAGAAGGCTGTGAGGGACGTCACTTGGTGTGGTGTCAAGTCTCGAACCCGGCAGGTATCGTGTATTTGAACTCGTGAACATAGACGGTGAGCGGTGTTGTGTCCAATACCGTAGAAATGAGTCAAGGCAAACTCGGAGTATGTCAGACGATAACACGAATGCCTAGATTAATCTAGCTCACCTTTACTAACTGCTTATCTGGTAGTAGAACCCCCAGTATGTGTACCATGTCGACCCGTCGTGATAATGCCAATTGGTCGATGACCACAGGTAGGCGCGCTAGCGCTGGAGCAACCCGCTCTCTCTTTGAATCTCAGATTTAGAACTCCGACGTGTCGAGTGTTGACTCTCACTCTGAGCCACATCACCTCTTCAACACTCATTTACCTAAGGGACTATCTTTTCATCATGTCGACCAGCAAAGCCGAAGGGCGTCGAGAAGACGCATTGGCCAAACAGCGAAGTCAAATGCGCGAAGAGTTTGAACGCCAGAAGCAGACATTGATCAATGAGACAGAGAAGGCTCGTCCGTCCTCTAATCGCTTTGTTGGGCAGAATGACTCTGTGGAAGATACCTTGAAGAAGAGTACTGTAGGTCTCGTAAAGCTGGAGGATTTTCAGCAGAGGAGGAAGGAGTTGGAAGAAGCCAAGGCCCGTGAGGCTGCCAGGACGAATGAGCTAAAGTATGTCGTGTTTCCTGCCGAACCATTTTCCTCGATCGAGCTCCATGCGAATTGCTTACCGGTTGTGGAGAATGTGTTTAGAGACGAGCAGAAGAAGATAAAGAAGCGGAAAAAGATGGCAAAGTCGACGCTCTCATTCGCTGTAGACGACGAAGAGGGAAATGACGGAAACAGCTCAAACCCCAATGACATCAGCAGTGAAGCGAAACCGGCTAAGCGTGCAAAATCGCGCAAAAACCCCAATGTTGACACGTCGTTTTTGCCTGATCGGGAGCGCGAAGAAGCTGAGCGGCGACAGAGGGAGGAGTTAAGGCAGGAGTGGCTCAGGAAGCAAGACGAATTGAAGCAAGAAGACATTGAAATCACCTATTCGTACTGGGATGGAAGTGGACATCGGAAGAGTGTAAAGGTGAGTCCCTGATAATGTCGTGACTAGCACTGGGCCATGACCACATAGATGCATACATGGGGATGTCTGCGATAATTGCATAGTGTAAGAAAGGCGACGACGTTTCCACCTTCCTTGAAAAATGTCGTCAACAGTTCCCCGAACTCAGAGGTATCAGCGTTGATAACCTGATGTATGTGAAGGTGAGATCGTTGCCGTATGCGAATTGTACAAGTGCCTGATTGATCGCTTCCAGGAGGACTTGATAATTCCTCACGTACGTGCACTCTATTGAAAGATTCTATAAGAGAAAGATTCCATAAGATATTCACGAGCCCTGCCTATCGCATACAGCACTACACTTTTTACGACTTCATCGTCAACAAGGCGCGGGGCAAATCTGGACCCTTGTTTAATTTTGACGTACATGATGATGTGCGGCTTCTTGCTGATGCCTCAATTGAGAAGGATGAGTCGCATGCGGGCAAGGTAGTGGAGCGAAGCTACTATCAGCGGAACAAACATATATTTCCAGCCTCTCGGTGGGAGGTGGGTTCATTCTGTTGTTGGCCCTTGCTGGGACTGACTCTTGTGGAATCTCCATAGGTATACGATCCCGAAAAGAGCTATGGAAAATATACCATTGCATAGGTGGCACCAGTAGCGACACGATTCTCCAATGGTGTGTTTCTGATTACCGTTGTACGATCTAGCAAATATGCCTCATTGGCAACTACAAGCATCTTTGTGGCCTATTGGAGCCCGATTACGGTGTGAGTGGGTAAATCAAGCAAGCATGAAAGATCTGGTCGTCATTGATATGTGCTTGGATGTAAGAGTAAGCAGCTAGAAGGTAGCTTATTTCGCATTGTGAAGCTGGCCTTAGGCAAGACCCGGACTCGGATATTCCGATTGTTTAATTGTTTAATTATTTAGATATTACTGGATGGCGAAGGTATCTTTTTAAAATTGAAGAACTAAACTAACTAAATTACATTAAGTAGCATTTACACAGCAAGTGAGTATAGGCCGGGATAGCTCAGCTGGGAGAGCAACAGACTGAAGTTACGTGAGTGGTGTTCTGGAGGTCCCGTGTTCAATCCACGGTCCTGGCATTTTTTTTGTTTTATCCGACTTTGATAGTGCTGAGACGGAGTCTAAATCTAAAGCTTCGGGATCTCCTGCGATGGCACGTGAGCGTGTGAATATGATGCGAATAGGGCAGGAAGTCAGCACGGTATGATGCAGCTCGACTATAGAGTATCTTCTCTCGTGTTCGCATTTTACAATGTCTGGTACCGGCCCAAGAGAGAATATTTTCCCCACCCGTATGGCACTTACAAATACCAAACTGCGTCTCAAAGGTGCGCAGACGGGACATTCGTTGCTTGCGAAGAAGCGGGACGCGTTAACTACCCGATTCCGGGCGATCCTCCGGAAGGTCGACGAGGTATGTTATGATAATCCAAGATCGTCGCTCTCTGAGCTGGCATACATGCGCTCTCGTTATGCTTCTGATCCGGTCCCTGTGTATGCTCTCTGTATTCTACAGGCAAAGCGAAAGATGGGGCGGGTCATGCAGCTCGCGTCCTTCTCCCTGGCCGAAGTCACCTATGCTACTGGCGATATATCATATCTAGTGCAAGAGCAGGCCAAATCTGCCTCGTTCAAAGTCAAAGCAAAGCAGGAGAACGTCTCGGGCGTTGTCTTACCGGCGTTCGAGGTCGATCGTGTACCGGGCACAGGTGTGTTCTCTCCTTGGTGCTATATTATGATGGATTTATCCGTTGGCTCCTATTGAGATTTCAATCTCACGGGTCTCGGTCGCGGCGGACAGCAAGTCTTACGAGCCAAGGAAGTGTATGCAAAGGCGGTAGAGACGCTAGTCGAGCTCGCCTCTTTGCAGACAGCGTTCATGATATTGGATGAGGTCATCCGCGCTACGAATCGTCGCGTGAATGCAATTGAACATGTCGTGATTCCGCGACTGGACAACACTATCAAGTACATCCTGAGCGAACTGGACGAAATGGATAGAGAGGAGTTCTTCAGGTAAGCACGGTCCCTGCGCGTGATAGCCCCTCTTACAAATATATTGTACAATAGATTAAAGAAAGTCCAAGGCAAGAAAAAGCGCGATACAGAAGCCGCAGAGGCTCAGAGAAAGTTGCTTGAGCAATCGGAAGACGTCACATCTTTCATCCCCGAGATTGAAGGAGGTGGAGGTGACCTGCTGAGTAGTAAAGACGAGGATATCATATTCTGAGTAGTCCGCTTAATACCATTCATTTCAAGCAACAATGCACATTGAAAGAGCTCCGTTCACATAGTCATCCGACCAGTTGTATAATAGCGAATGCATATGGGCTCATTGGCGGGCGGGGCATATCATGTGCGTGGGTGTACATACATGGAATGTTTTGATGGTACGGGTACGCGGGGAAAACAGCAAGAAATAGAGAAATTCAAGCATCACTATGATGTTCGTCACGTTAATCAGACGAATGGGTAAGAAACATATAAAACATACATCAACCATCTCAACGTCGTCGCTCGATTTGCTGTTTTTCTTACGATCCTTTCGTTCGAGAATCGCTCGCCTATCGAAGGATACTCAGACGCCGACCCCCAATTGACCAGAATCGCACGCACCGGTCCTTATCCAATTTGATGGTTGTGATGACCAAATTGCTAGGGTGGACACCAATTGGTACGCTGGCACCGTTTGACTTGTCGCGCTGGACCCGATCCACATGGACCACCCACTTCTTACGATACACTTGTGTGACCTTGCCCTCCCGACCCTTGTATTTGCCTCTCACAATCCGGACCTCGTCTTCCTTGCGAATTGGTAATGACCGTGTCTATGCCATTGTAGGATAATCAGCTCAATGGAGAGAAAGAGTAGCGTAGGAGGCGTACGTTGTACTTTCCGCGAAGCTCCTTTGACAAGGCGGAGGACATAATTTTACGGCGAATGGAGGACGGCGCGGAAAAGTGCGCCTTGCGCGATTTGCGTCTGGAAGAGGATACATCTAGAGGGAAACAAGCAGATGAACAGGGAATTGATAGTTAGCAAACGATTGACGAATGTGGTCCCGGGGTGCATCTGGACGGCAGAGCGTTCATCCAACCCAAATCATTGCCCAAATTTCTGCGTTCTTTCGAGCCCAGATAGCTTGCCAGCATATCACACAAGAGCGAACTAATAACTGACCAGGGTTGAACTTCATCTTGAGCGACTCGAGAACTTTGAGGATGGGGGGACGGCGTGGACTGATATGAGTGACGACCGGAAAAGTGAATGTTCCCACGGGCTCGTCTCCGGCGCGTCTGACCCTGTCTAGGCTCGGGCGCTACCTACGCTTGAGGATTTACCGTCCACTATCATGAGCGAGGACAAAGCTCGCTCAACAAAGCTCAAATTCAAGGGAGAGAAGGCTAAGAAGAAGCGCCAGCGGGAAGATGGCGATGATGGGTCTAGTACTCGTCGTCGTCGCCGCAAAGAGGATGATGATAACCCGGATACTTGGGTGCTACCAGAGACTGCCCTCGAAATCCGAGGACCGACTTTCATCATGCATCCTTCTGATCCATCTCCAATTTGCATAACATTTGACTCGACCCGAGGCCGTATAATCCTTCACACTCTCGACAAGGACAAGACTGAAGGACAGACCTCGCTGAACCTTCTCGAGCGTACGCCAACGGAAGTCTCACAGGTGTGGGTTACTACTCGTGTGGCCGGA
The DNA here is from genome assembly GCF_000313525.1 of Fibroporia radiculosa. Lineage (NCBI taxonomy): Eukaryota > Fungi > Basidiomycota > Agaricomycetes > Polyporales > Fibroporiaceae > Fibroporia > Fibroporia radiculosa. The sequence continues at coordinate 55,004 of NW_012133359.1, read as the reverse complement.
TCACCTACAATAAACTTGCGTACAGGAACCGGCGAGGGGAAGTTTCTGTCGTGCGACAAGCACGGGCTGGTATCTGCGGATCGTGAGGCTCGTGGGCCACAGGAGGAATGGACGCCCATAGTCTTCCCTGATGGCATGGTTGCGCTCCAGAATGTCTATGAGAAATATCTAAGCATAGATGAAGTGGCAGGCGGGTCATTTTCTTTGCGTGGAGATAGTGAAGAAGTGGGTTTTGCGGAGCGGTTTTGGGTCAAGATTCAGAGCAAGTACAAGAAGGAGGCCTACGAAGAGGAAAAGAAGAAGAAGGAAGGTGTTACGGAAGACGGGAAGGCAAATGAGGCCGGTACAAAGTGAGTAAGCCCTACCTTCACAGCACTATATGTAACCGCCATTCTAGCAAAATTTACCAAGCGTGGGGGGCTGGTAGGTCTGTTGTGTCTGTGGAAGACAAGAAAGAGGTGTGGCAATTGTGTTCTGAGTGTCGTCGGGTACTTTCTTTTCTGATACTTTACCAGTTGAAGCGAGCTCGTAAGGAAGGACGATTGGCTGAAGCATTGTTGGACCGGCGTTCCAAACTCAAAAGGTATGTTTTCTTGGCGACATTCACAGACATAGTGTCTCATTCTCTCAAGCGACCGATTTTGTTAGAATTCAAATAGGCTTTCCGTGTACTCAGATTATCATGCACTATACTGTTCAAATACGCGCTGATGTCCTTCCGCCAGCCCTATCCGAATAGTGACCGATGCATTGTATACTATTACAGAAAGTTGCAGAAGTGTTGCTTTCGACGCCAATTAGCCGATGATTGAATGCTATAAGGTCTTATGTCCGATGGTTTATATGGTTTTCATTCTCCACAGCAATGCTAGTAAACAACCTGCGTCTATGTGAAACAACAAAACTTCATTGGTAGGTGGACTGAACGAGGTTCACGGTCAGTAAATCCAGGCGCGCGATGTCTCATACACTGAAGTTAATACATACCGGTTCATTGTGATTTGAAGTTAAGGGATGCTTATGCGCGCGCGTACATTACGTGCTCGTGACCGAAACTTATCCGCGACGCGGGGCGCGTCTTCGCGCGACGGTCTTCATTGTACTGTGTTGCTTCAGTCCACCATCTGCGGTGGCGATCTAGATGGTGCACAAACACTTAACTGTGGTAGAAGCGTATAATGCCCTTGGAGTGGAGCAGGTTTGTGTGTCTTTGTAACCAGTATATTGAGACTCATGGAAACGGGCCATGAATGCGAAGGGTGCTTCGTTGGAAATCGTCAAGAATGCCTACAAGCAGGTTGGTGAAAATTTAAGATTCATTACCCCTCGTATCGGCTCATCGCTGCATATAGCTAGCCCTCAAAACACATCCAGATAAAAATCCGGGAAATGAGGACGCCACCGCCCAATTTCAGCGCTTGAGCGAGGCATACAATGTTCTCGTCAAGCATCTAGATAGCTCGTCGGCACCCTTCCGAGGCCGTGGATATACACACTCATCCGACTCTTATGACGAGTATGGTGACTACGACGATTTTGAAGATGAGTATGATGACTACGAATCTGAATCCGAAGACATCCACTTTTACATGTAAGTGCATCAACGTATCACTATCCTTCTGAGCTACAGCGCAAAACAGGTGGTTATTTGAGCGGTTGATGAGAGGGAATACGAGTCGGTATTCTCATACACGTAGGGGCTCAGCGTTTCGCATTTGCCTCTGGCTGATCTTCGAGGCAGAGTATCGCCGTCGTCGACCATCGTTCCACGAAACTCCAGAAGAACATCAAGCCCGCGTACGTCGAATGTGTGAGGAGCAAGAACAGGCGGAGAGTCGCCGTATACGCGAGGAACAGTTGCGTAAAGTGACAGCCGAAGAGGAACGCGAAAGAGGCGTGTTGCATTGCTTTGTAACGATGATGTGTATTGACATCATTTCACACTTAGAACGGAAGGAAGCAGAATTACGACAGAAGACAAAGGCAATGAACAAGAAAGCACAGGCCATTGCGGCTCAGAAATCGGCGGAACAAAAGGCACGCGCTCAGCATCAACATCTTCAAATGTTGCGTTCTGAGGTGTTTGACGCTGCCCGGCGAGGGGATGTTGAGAAGGTAAAGAAAGGTATATGGGAGGATAATGTCGATGCAGCGGGTGGCGAGATTAGGAAGGGGTCTGAGGCGTTCATTGTCCGATCATTACAAGATGAACAAGAGACATTACTACACATCGCGGCCAAGAACGGGGATTTATGTTTGGTCGAGTGGCTAGACTCACATAGTAGATTGATCTGTTCAGTTTCATATACCAGGTCTGACTGATTCTGACTTCTAGGTGCCGAACCCGACGAACGAGATTCCAATGGCTTCACTGCCTTTCATGTCGCCTTGATGCATGGACATATCCTCATTATGCGCCACTTTTTGTCAACATATCCTCCCGAGGATAGTGACAATGAGAAGGTATATAGCCGTCCGCCAACGAAGTCACTGCTACGTCTTGCGTTGGACTCCCACAAACTGGAAGCACTCTGGATGGTTCTGTATAAACAGCTCGCAAGTAGCGAGGAGATAATCGATGAGTGGGTATATGTGAATTCCGGAGATGGAAGAGCAGCAATTTTGGGAGATGTCAACAGGGAATGCGAAAATGAAGGGAAGTTGGAGGAGATTCAAGATCTTTTTATGAAGCATTGCGGGCTCAAGCTTCCTGAAGTCAACCCTGCATCTGCAGACAGGTTACCAGATAACAATTCCCCCCACCAAACCTCATCCGCGCGTGATTCTTCTGGTTTGCAGACACCGTTATCCAGTGATCATAGTCATACCGACGACATTTTGAAGGGGACACTTGATTCTCGCCGCGGTATTCCTCGCCAGAGGCGACCATATAAGAAAGCTCAACAGCCACGCGATACTGGTCTCTCCTCAGCTCATGGACCAGCTACTCCAAATCAACCGCGTTATCAACCACACGTTGGTAGTTCTGATGCCCATTTTCGCGGGCGTGGCCGAAGCCGAGGGAGAGCTCGTGGCCGGGGGAGAGGTCATGACGTCACTTGAAATCTTGACTTCAGCAATATTTTGACGAGTCTCTTTCACCAATTCAGGTCACCCTTCCTCATAGAATATAATTTTTGCAGCAGAATTGATGGCGTCTACTATAGATAGTACTTCTTGATAGCTTCGTCTTAGCAGCAGAGCATATAGTATTACTTTGTTCTTGGCACCTTAAAATCACGTTCTTACATCTCTCATTACGTAATTAAATATTGTAGCCGGTTACAGTACCGTAATTCCAACTTGACGAGCTACAACCAAGCACGACACTCTAGTCCTGAACTTACACGTCGCATCTAGCTTGTTGAGTTGGCGTGCTTCTATAACAATGGGTCGTCTCGCTGAAATGCAGAGGAAGCTTTTGGAGGTATTTCGTCAACATTAGACTGCTGGAACTACGACTAAACGCTTTTAGCAAATGATGGGGCCGGAGGCCATGGGTGTTGCCAACGCCAATTTAACGTGGTCCGATGAAAAGGTCTGTAGAAACTTCTTGTGCGGTACATGCCCTCACACGCTCTTCACCAATACCGTGAGTCTCCTGCTCTCTTTGCGCTAATTGAGCCGCGTCATTACGCTTGGAACCAGAAAATGGACTTGGGCGCTTGCCCCAAATCACACACAGAGCGATTAAAGACAGAATACCTGCAAGCCAAGGAGGCTAATCCAAATGACCCAATATTTGCTCGATTTCAGACGGAATATGAGTCTAATATTTTCGCATTCGTCGATGAATGCGACAGGAGGATCAGGGCTGCGCATAGGAGGTTGGAAAAGACCCCGGAGGAAAATGCAAAGACGACAAACTTGGCGCGTCTACCTTTTTTTAGCATGTTCGCTGGAGCTAAACTTAATGTAGATGAGGGAAATTGCTGAGATTGAGCTGGCAATTCAGGGTGGGACGGAAAAAATCGAGACCTTGGGTCAGTCTACGTTTTCATCAGCCTTTGTCTTTTGGGCCCATTATTTAACCTTCATTCAAAGGTGAACAAGGAAAGGTAGATGAATCGATGCGCGAGATGGCCGCTATAGAGGCTCTCAAGAGCGAGAAGGCGGATAAGGAGGTATGTCACGCTCTGAATGCCAGTGATTGTATCTTGATATTTTGCGCCTTTGCCAGCGTGAATTGCAACAATTAACCGATACGTCTGGCGCATCTGGGCACCAAAAATTGCGGGTTTGTGACGTATGTGGTGCATACCTGTCCGTTCTGGATTCAGATCGTCGTCTCGCAGATCACTTCGGTGGCAAGGTTAGTCACAACGGTCATGAGATTGAACATACTATGGTTAACTTATTCACCACAGATGCATTTAGGATATCACGAGCTGCGCAAAATGTTGATCAAGTTCAAGGAAGAGCGAGAGAAGCGCAAAATGGCTCCTCCTGCAACCATTCCCTCCACAGGGTCCGCGACCAATGGTGGTGTCCCGCCGGCTGCCGGTGGGGTGCCTCCTCGCGACTTCCGATCGACACGAGATGATTACCGCGACCGCGAGCGTGATAGAGGATATGATAGACATCCGTCTCGCTATGAGTAAGTTCTGTGCTCATCTCTCGGATACGAAAGACTGAATCTTCAACAGCGAGAGACGACGAGAGCGCTCGCGTTCACCTGGGCGACGGAGATATTAAGGATTATTTTTATGATTGGTCCTTATTGTTGTGTCTTATGTCGACTAGTTCTTTGTACCAGATAATTTGCTGTCCAATTTTATCCCTCGCCGTTTCACTGCCGACTTACTTATGACCAGCGTGTCATGTGACTTAAGACGTTCTGACGCTGACAGTGACTATCAACTCTTTACTGCAGGCGTGTGTCCCTTTTGGTTCGTTCAATGCCTGTGGTTCGACTGCCGGCGAGATTGCGCGAGTACTTCAAGACCAATCCAAATCGGAATGCTAGCAGAATACGCAGACGAAGGAAGTTTGTCGGATTGTTTTGGAGTTGTGTGCCGCATCTTATGTCGGAGCCTTTCTCAGCTCTCGTGAGGAATGGTCGTTTTGACTGAAACCTTCCATAGATCCGTATTTCTTGTAATCGGGTATCTATGGATTCTTGCCATCCCTGCACCCCAATTTGGTCAGAGGACGTACATTGACGAGAATGCCCTGCAGCCTGGGCAGGTAGGCACACAGTGACAATTCACATACTAACCTTGACGAGTTCGGTACGCAGGTAAACACCTTCTGGGACTGGGAGGATGTCCATCGTGCCGATCAGTATCTTTCTACATTAGACTACCTGTGTAGTCGTGAAGCCACAAGTGACGAGTGAGGCCATTTCTAGTTTGCTATTTCTTAATGTATTCAATTTGAACACAGGATATCTGAATATTTGATTTCCGAATTCGAGAAAATTGGACTACCTGCATCAAAGCAACGTTTCTCCTTTACAACAACCTTTGGGGTAATTCTTTACCTGTTTGACCATTGGTGGAGATTGACAGATCATTTTATCAGAGTTTGAATGGCACGAATTCATATGCTATTCTGTCTTCTCCTCGCGCCTCGGGTTCAGAGGCTATGATCATTAGTGCTTCATGGTTGAGCAGGATTGGTGAAGGAGATGGAACACGCAATCTTCGTGGTATTTCTACCGTAATGGCATTAGCTGCTTTTCTGAAAAGTACGTACTCATGAATGAATATACGTTCACTATGATACTCAGTATAATCAGATCATTCGCTGTGGGCAAAGGATCTGATATTTGTCATCAGCGATGGCTACTTGGAAGGCATGCAGGCTTGGACCGCAGCATATCATGGTAATCGTCAATCGAGTAAGTACATTGATTGTATAACCCGTTTGCAGACTATAGATAATGCTTCCAGATCTCTGGACAGAACCGTTGGATTTATACTCAGGTGTCATTTGGACGGCGTTGAGTATTGACTACCCGGGGCACTCGTTTTCGCATCTTGGCGTATTTTATGGTGAGTTTGTTCCGGCAGGTGATAGTTGCTGTCCTAATACCTCACCGTTAGAAGGTCTCAATGGTCGTCTACCAAATCAGGACCTCATCAATTCGTTCCAACTGATCTCGAAGTACACTGGTGGCGTGCCGGTGGTCGTTCATGATCAGCTGGATCCTCACGAGTTCCCATCTCGTCGATACGAGCTGAATGGTCTTCTATCCTGGCTTTTCGATTTTATCAAGAATCACAAACATCTCAGCGAATACGTTTACCGAGCCAGAAATGTTCTGCGACATGTTGGATATCAGGCTCGAGGTAGAGCAAGCGGTACACATGGATTGATGCATCAGTATGTCTCTATAACTGTATCACGGGGCAATTTCTACATTTCGCTGTGTAGGTATCGGATTGACGCAATCACCGTTTTCGCTGTTCCAGCCCCAGGTCCCCATGGGTTCCATGCTATAGGGCGGTCAGTAGCTCTTGAACATGTAATGAGCGGCTATTGAGTTTTGTTATTTGCAGCATCATCGAGTCAACGTTGAGAACGACAAATAACTTGCTGGAACGTCTTCACGCGTCTTTCTTCTTCTACTTACTAGTCGGCAGTGCGACTTTCCTCAAGATTGGTGCATACTTACCCAGCGCTATCAGTATCAGTACCGCGATGTTGATTGCGGGATTGAGGGAATGGGTCAATAGTGGCTGGCTACTGACTTCATCAGTCCTTGAGCACAAACCAGACAAATTGCATATTAGCCTTAACGCCACTCATGATGGAAGACAGTGGATCCGGAGAGAGAGACTGGTGCTCCCGGTTGTTGCTATAATGGTTACATCTCATTTGTTCGGCGCTATGCTGTTCTTTTTGGTTACAAGATTATGGTTTATTGCTAGTCCAGCAGTGAGTAACGATGCATCCCGAGCCTTTTACTAGCTGACATTCGAATAAATCCCAGGTATCCAGATGGCTTCTGTTTGCGGTCGTCTGTGCACTTCCTGTCCGCCCTATCAGATGCCTTCTAACAGCACCGGACCTCCCCCATATGTTGAAATTCTTCAATCTGTGTCTGGCATCAGCAGTTATCTCCGTAATCTCACTGCTCAACTTCTCTCTTGCCGCGGTCCTCGCCGTCATATTAGGACTACCGCTTTGTCTATCATCTCCCAGCACAAATATCAAGACTGGCCTTCTAAAGTTCGCTGTATATATCCTCCTGGGATTCGGATGGCTCATCAGAGATCAGACAGAACTACACAATGCTGTAGTGGATTGGGAAGTCCTCGAAGTATGGTTTGCCCCGTTCTTTTGCATAGTTTATGCGCCTTTGTTATTTCAGGCAGCGATCGTCTGCCTGCTACCCCTTAGCAATTCAGTGTGAGTCTTGCGGCGCGTATATGGGACGTTAAGTGGCCAGGAGGCAGGTCACCCAATAGCAGACATACGGGCCACCGCATTAATCGATATCCATCGAGGTACCGGGGTTGTCACCGAACAAATCATCATTGTCTTCCAACCCGTCGTCGCCATCCGCTCCATTCCCACCTTCGGTATCTGCGTCCTCGGTCACGATGCCTTCCTTCTTCCTGCGCTGCAGTTCTTTCAACTCGTCCCTTTGAGCAAGTTTCATATCTAAATCAGCCTGTAATTTCTTCAGGGCATCCTCGAAACGCCGCTGTAAAATGACGTAAAGAGATAACACAAATACACTAGTTGATCGAAAGCAAACCTTAATGAGTGGATTAGCAGAGCTTGCGATTTCATTTCCTTTCTTCGCAACCGCTGCTTCCAAATCCCTTATCTCTTCATTCAGCAATTTGCGGGCTTGAACAGTCTCATCATCTTCGTCGTCGTCGTCGTCTTCTTCACTTTCGTCTTCCTCTTCATCGTCGTCCTCATCATCGCCTTCTGCCTCCTCATCTCCGAGTGCCAGGTCCAATTCAGCAGCCAATTCCTCATCAATATCATCTTCACCTTCCCCTTCTTCATTACCCTCTTCATCCTCTGCATCAATGTGATCTGGACCAGGGGTGGGAGCATCTCCTGCATCTGATCCAATAAAGGGAGTGGGTGCATCAAGAACCTCCTTCTCGACGAACTCTGAGTCTGACAAGTCTGGGTTCACATTTTCTAAAACATCTTTACAACAAGATGAACCGTGACAAGAAGTCTATTTGTCACAAATGTACTTACCATATTGCACCTCCGCTGCTAGAGAATCCTCTTCGATAAGTCGCTCGACTTCCTGCTCCACAGTTTCTATTGTCTATGTAATATATGCGAGTCAAATCAATTTGCCGTTGATCAATAACGAGCCTACATACTCGTCGGTTCACTCTTTTACGGAAACGACGTTTGCGGACGTGGCGAAGCGGTGGTGTAATCCCATGAGGCCAGATGAACTCATCGACATTGAAATTCCTATGGTTTGTCAAGGCATCTTCGTTCTCGACAGAATTGTCGACTACTAGCATCTATATTACCTAATGGTGAGGAAATAATTTGAAGCAGGTAGGTCAGATCATGTGACCTGGCATATGTCTGCAACTTTGAACATTTGCTTATTGTCCAAAGTCTTCTGAGACTCGATCACACACGGGAGGTCGACCAGTTTCGATGAGTAAGTATTGTTACCAATATGGAAGACAGCCCTCCGGGAATCTGAGGACGAACGCTGTTTTCTGACGCCATATGGCAAACACTAACAGCAAACTCACCCTTGAACTTAAACCAGACGTCATTACTCACTTCCCGCGCAGCAACCATCTTTCTGAGCTTCTCGCAGTCTTCACCAGGAGGTAGTCTTAGAATGAACTGCTCTTCAAACACCAAATCCTCGTCGTCGGAATCTAATTCTCTGTCAAACGGACCAAGAAAGGAGATTCCAGGGGCTTGAGCGGCTGCCTTCTCGCTCAACTTGAGCTTGAGTTTCGGCTGGGGTTTGTTTCGCATAGTTGCAGAGCGAGTAGCACGAGTCTCCATATAGTCAAAGCTAGTTCCATACGTGGGAGGAGAGTTCTTGCGTGAGGCAGCACGAGTCATCGTGCGCGTTGCCGCGCGGGTTGGACGATAGTCGAAGTCAGCGTCTCTTGCGCCATTAGACGTGGATGGACCTGCTGACTGCTCCTCGACGTCATCCACGACAATGAGATCGTCTTCCATTCGTTATGTTCTAAGTCGGTAGGCAATCGAGAAGTGAGTGCAGAATCTCAAGCAGAGCGAAGGTCGACGAGCGCACGGTCACTCAAGCCACCGGCTCAATGCGATCGAGATTACACACGATGTCACAGCATCACGCGAGCGTTTGCGCATGTGACGTCGTGTGTCACCTCTCGACAGTGACTGCAATCATCAATGATGTTGAGCGAAACGATCGTGCTAAGCATTTGGCCTCCCTCGGCTTCAGCTCTTTCTGTTGAGCCAGCATGTGTTGCTGCCCTATTCCACCTTCAGCTTGCTATTCCCGGAAGATTCTCCGTTGCATACACTGCAAATCCCGACCAGGCTCCGAGCGGTTAGTGCGACGAGTACCGGTTTCTCCCTCCCTGACTGACGGAGGACGTTAGGTCAACTGCCTTATCTAACGCACGGTCTACATAATGTATCGTCACTGACTTCTATTGTTCACTACGTCAAAAATTTGCCTGGTGCGCTCGACGTAGACGGCTCATTTCAAAAGGCGCAGTCTGCAGCGAGGATCGCTCACGTACAGACAACCTATGGTGATTTATTGGTGAGAGAAGTTATCGTGTGTATACTCAGACCAGCTGGGAACTTACTGAATAATTCCAAGACTGCCATGTTGTATTCCATTGATACAAACTGGTGGAATGTGACGCGGCCTGCGATCGTATCTGCTCTTCCGGTGCCGCAGTGTTACTATGTCCCAGAAAGACTTCGTAATTCTTACAGACCGAGACTAGAAGCTGCTGAAATGTGGAACATATCAAGCGTCGACCAAGACGATAAGGAAAATGTGATGTCCGCATTTCGAAAAGACAAAAGAAAAAACAAGCAGGCGGAAACTCAGAGGTTCAAAACTGTATTTGCAAGAGATAAAGTTTGTACTGTCTTCTGGCTCTTTGATTTGATTCTAACGTTCACCGCTGTGTAACATTTAGGCCGCTCAACAAGCCCGGGAATTTTTATCTATATATGAAAGGTTTCTTGGCGAGGACCGGTTTTTTTACAGCAGCGAACGGTAAATGATCGAATTTGGATGCGGTGGCGTTCTCATAAACTGATACTGTACCGGAGTAGGCCTACATCGTTGGATATCATATTTGCTGCACATACGCATATACTCGCGCAATTGCCATTTACCGACAATCTACTTCAATCAGTACTTGTTCATTCGTTTCCAACAATATTGGCGCATGCGCGTGCCGTCCAATCTGCCATTTTAGAAAATGCTGTCCCTCCCATCGCTCGGTCGAATCCATCATCTTCTATTATGTTTCTGATTCCCCTCCGCATATCTTCTCTCCTACGCAAACCCAGAGTAGCGCACAGTGTCGAGGATGGCCGTTATACGGTAGCTCGTTGGGGTTGGATTTCCCTTGCGATTACAGGTGTTGCATTATATTTCCGTCTGTATAGGCGTGAGATTCGAGAAGCAGAGTACGAGGAAGACGTGCTTGTGGCGCACGAGGAGATGCTGGAAGAAGAGGATTATGAGGACGAGTAAAGATGTGACGATGGCTGTCTGTCAGGCTAATTGCAGCGATATTTTGGATAGTCTGCGACTGGAGAGTGGTGTTGCCTCGGGTCGCGAATCGATAAGCGCTCGCGTTCAGGATTCGGCCGCACATGATTCGGAGCACGGTGACGATTTGAGCTGCTCCAGAATCCGGGGAGCATTGCGCGTACCATCTTATCTAACAACTATCATCCACTGCAGACCACAGTCTGTTTCTTACTCAGTTGAGGCATACTTGTTTCTGATGGCTCCCATACGTCTTCGACATCCCAAAGGCGTGTCCACCCTTCAAGTCGATCTTGATGGCTCGACTGTTCTAGATCTGCAACAGCAAATTTTCTGTGTCACGGAGATCTCACCGTCTCAACAAGACTGTGCGCCTTCCTAACTTTGTACTAATGAAATTGCTGTCTTATTGATGTTGGTCACATTACACAGTGAAAGCCGGTTATCCACCTCAGCCTCTTACACTCATACCCGAGCTCCCAGTCTCCAGCCTGGGCCTAAAGCAAGGAGATCAGCTTATCTTGACTCAACGGCCCTCCGGTTCTTCTGTACAATCGCCATTCAGATCCAATGCGGCTTCTGCATTACCTTTGGGTGGTCCAGCATCCGCCATGACCAGTTTGGCAGCATCGCAGATTCCTGACCGGGGTCCAGTAGCTCTAACTGTGGGCACGGGAAATGATGCCGGCCCACATTCCGTGCCTATGGAAGGCGGTTATTTGGTCCACCGTGTACGTGGGATTACTCTTTATTCACATGGGACAATTAAATCTGCATGAATCACGTCAGATTGTCCCAGATGACAACTCGTGTCTTTTCTCCTCCGTCGCCCTCGTTTTCGAGCAAGATATTTCGAAGGCGTCTAAAATTCGAGAGAGTGTGTGTGGTGTCGTATTCTGCGGAAATTCCCTATGCTGAGAAATCGGTATCCAATGAATAGTTGTTGCAGATGCGATCCGCAAAGATCTTGAAACTTGGAACGAGGCTATTCTAGGGTACGGAATATCACTTTGTACTTGTCTGAGGAGCTGATTTATGTGAAATACATTCAGTCGTCCTCGGGAGGACTACATTGCAACCATACTCAAGCCCTCTTCATGGGGAGGCGCAATCGAGCTGACCATTCTAGCGGCTCACTACTCCACTGAAATCGCTTCGATTGATGTCGAAACTGGACGCATTGATCAATTCACGCCGTCCTCCGGAAGTAACTCCGGCAATCGCTGTGTCCTCATTTATTCCGGAATCCACTATGACGCTGCCAGCATTGCGCCTACGGCAGATGCGCCGCCTGATTTCCACCAGACAATTGCACCAATAGTGGCTCCGGGCGACAGTGACCCGCTGTTAGTCGCCGCAAAGAAGCTCGCGGACATATTGAGAGCAAAGAGAGCTTATACAAATACAGCGACATTCGACTTGAGATGTCAAGTATGTTATTTACATATTTACGCATGAACACTGCAACTCATATTGGAGTGCAATACAGATATGTCGAAAGGGTCTGAAAGGCGAGAAAGAGGCACGGGCACACGCATCGGAAACAGGTCATGTCCAGTTTGGGGAGTTCTGAGTGAAGTGCGCGATGGTTTATACTCAGAGACGTGTGATTGTACATTTGCATACGGTTGTGGGTTGGACGAGCATTTCAGCGGCCGGTGTGCGCAGCTGACACAGAATGCAACCTGGAGACCAATGTTGAGGCTTACGGTGAGGTACCCGGTTACACGGGCCGTGCATCAACATGATCTTGACGCGTCTGTGGCGCGAAATATACATATAGCTTGCGTATGCGGTTGCCTTCTGCCACTGCCCTCCGCAGTGTACAGCTGTCTCTCCTGAGCGTTGCGCTCAGTTCTGCCCAGCGTAGCTTCCCTCTAAATTACTATCAGTCAAGGTGGTATCAGGAGCATCTTTCAAAGATGCCACTCAAGTGTTCTACGTCTGGCTCAGCGCGTACCGCCACCAAGCGCAGCCGCGAGTCTCCTGACGTGGACTCGGATTCCGAATCAAGGCCAAGCTCTCCAGAAATAAAAGTGGAGGCGCGACCGCGCGCGAAGAAGGCGAAGGTGCAGGCGAAGAATTCGGTGGAGAAAACAAAACATGACGCGTCAGAGCCTGCTGCGCCAAGTACCAGCGTGTTTGCGCCGAATGGCCAGCCGACGAATAAGGTGATACCGGTGCAGGTGTCGTTCCCCGAACGTACGCCTGGCACACTTCGCATTGCGACGTGGAATATATGCGGTCTTGCGGCGGCCCAGAAGAAGGTTCGTCTCCGCATCATAATCTTAGTCAATCATGACTATGTTTGCTCATAGCGCTTTAGGGATTCAAGTATTACCTAGAGGCTGAAGATCCAGATATTTTAGTACTCACAGAGACCAAGGTGCGTTTTTTTGTATACGTCTTGATAGAATGACGAATAGGATGTCTTTCGTCAAGGTCAACAACGAACCTGCTGATCCGACTCTTTCAAGCCGTTTTCCGCACCGGTATTGGTCTATATCGACAAAGAAGTCGTACGGTGAGTTGCGCGTTAGACATGTTGTGCTCACTATGCGCTCACAATTGATATGCACGCGTGCATATATTACATGAGTAGCGGGAACGGCTGTTCTCTCCAAAATCAAGCCAATTTCTGTGACCACAGATCTGCCCGGCCACCCAGATCCCGACTCAGTTAAAGGGCGAATTCTCACACTTGAATTCGAGCATTGTTATCTTATCGGCACATACGTTGTTAATGCAGGACAGGGCCTGAAGGTGTGTTCCACCATTCATATATTGACGATGCGTGTCAAGCGAATTGGGAATCCATAACGCTGTGCAGACACTAGAAGCCAAGAAAGAGTGGAATGTGCACTTCACGAAGTACATTCGTGCTCTGGACAGGAAAAAGCCGGTCATATGGACCGGAGACCTGAACGTCGCGCCTACGGGAAAAGGTTAGTCCAGTAGGCTCTGCAAGATTAGGATATCATGTCATCTGCTTGGCGTGCTGCGCAGCCTGAGCTTCTTGATCTATATATTACTCATTTGTGATTTATTTACCAATTATAGACTTGACAAACGCAAAGAACAACTGGAACAAAACAGCGGGGTACACCGAGGCGGAGACGGGTGCTTTTTCCCGGATCCTGGATCCCTCGGCCCCCGTGTCGAAAGATGTGGGGAAGAGCAAAGAAAGTTCCCCTGCTGGGACGTTCGTCGACATATGGCGAAAGATGCATCCAGAGGACCGTCATTACACTTACTTTTCGTATCGATTCAACTGCAGGATGAAAGGCATTGGTTGGCGACTAGACATGTGTACGTATGCTCAGTACTGCGACCTTATCGACTGAGGCTGACGTTGTTGTGCTCCTCATCCTATGGTGCCGATGCATGCAGTCGTGGTAAGCGAGCGGTTGGTGGAGCGAGCGAAGATGTGCGAAATCAGAAGCGAAATCTACGGTGCGTCCGACCACTGTCCAGTGACGTTGGAGATCGAGGGCGAAATTTAGTTGTATGATCATCGAGAGACTGCTCTGAATTTAGGATGCTGCATCATACATGTTGTCAATGCGGCGCAACCTCGGCGCGTGTGAGTGCGTGTCTCAATCAGTCCTCGAGGTAAGTACCCGGATCATGGAAGGTGGATGTTCGGAGGACCGGGGACGGAGGATGAAGAATGAAACTTGATCAAGAGGGTGACTGCAGCAGCCCAGCGTGATGACGACAGAGCGTGATGCGCAGCAGACGGGGGAGGTCCGGGGGGTGTTTAGCAACGAGGGTATGTTCTGTATATTCAGCGGAGCTGCTGGGCCTGTGGAGTAGCTTGTAGAAGAGGGCACAGCCGGGCTGTCGCGTGTCCTGCCACTCCACTACCTCTACCGTATCGTCGCCAAGAGGTTGAAGCGCCTGATGGTTGTTCGTTGCCGCCGGCTGGTCGCTCGCTGTTCCCCACTGCGTCGCGAACGGACGGGAGCATGGCAGTGGGGGGACGGGGGGGGAGGCATCGTGGCGATCGCATTGGTGCGAGAGGCTCAGTGAGAGTGCCGACGACAAGGATTTATGAGTGAATGGAGGTGCTGGGCGTGAGTGAAGGCCAGAAATAGCCCGGGGACAAGAGATCGATGTCGCAGCGACGGGCGCCAGAGGCAGTCCTCCCGCGCTTTCCCACGGGTAAGGCCTGGCAGATCTGAAAAGCCTGCGGCCGATTCTGCAGCATTCCCTCCTCTTTGCTCGACCACAAGCTGCGGAGCAAGCCTGGTCTTTCTCTCTTTCCCCCCTTCCGTCTCCTTCATTTCGCGCACCAGCAACATACCCTCGCCCACACCTACATTTGCATAATCTGCCCCATGTCTCAGCACGTCGACTACGACGACCAGCACCATCCACTCCATGTGAGCCTGAGCTTGAAGGAGGTAGACGTCTTCCAGGACGAGGAGATTCCAACCCCGAACGACACCCAGAATGCGGCCCCTTATGTTTGTGGCATGCCGCTCAAATACGTCTCGTGAGTTCTTCTTACTACTACTCGCGCGCCAAGTGCACGCGGCTGCTCGTGACGATCTTACTGCCATTGTGGGCTCACACCCGCTTCCTTACCCTTCCATTCTCATGACGCTGACCATGTCTTTCGTCACTCTACAGATTGGTGACTCTGGCAGTCCAAAATGCGCTCTTGACCATCATAATGCATTACTCACGCGTATCGGCCGCGCCTTCCCACACCTATTCCGCTGCTGCCGCCGTACTTATGACCGAGCTCCTCAAGGGCTTCATTTCCCTCATCGTTGCATTCGCGCGTTTGGATGGTTCCAATCCGCCTAATGCATCCTCGTGGAACCCTCGTGTCCTCCTCTATCGTTTCAGACGGCTGGGGAAGGAGGTGTTCAGGCCTGATTGCTGGAAGTTGTCGATTCCTGCTATCTTATACGTCATTCAAAATAATCTACAATTCGTTGCTGTCTCCAACCTTGAGGCAGCTACTTTTCAGGTCAGTTACCAAATGAAGATTCTCACCACAGCCGCTTTCTCTGTCGTCCTCCTTCGGAGAAAACTCAACCCCACCAAGTGGCTTGCCTTGTTTTTCCTCGCTATCGGCGTTGGCATTGTCCAGATTCAGAGTGGATCATCCTCACCAGCTCGTGAAGCCCACGAGATGAACGCATTCAAGGGTTTCATGGCGGTTGTCGCCGCTTGTTTCACATCTGGTCTTGCCGGTGTGTATTTCGAGATGGTGCTCAAGAATTCACCGGCAGATCTTTGGGTGCGCAATGTGCAGCTTTCGCTGTTCTCCCTCCTTCCTGCCTTGCTCCCGATCCTTTTCTCGCAGTCGACATCTTCCCCTGGCGTGGTCAGCCTGCAATTATTTGCCAACTTTGGTGTATGGGCTTGGGCAACGGTCAGTATTCAGGTAGTCGGTGGTCTGTTGACGGCGCTCGTCATTAAGTACGCCGATAACATCCTCAAGGGATTTGCTACATCCCTCAGTATCGTCATATCCTTCCTCGCGTCAGTAGCGCTCTTCCACTTCCAGATGACTCTCACCTTCGTCCTGGGTTCTTCCGTTGTTCTCGTTGCCACTTGGATGTACAATCAACCTGATACTAGCA
>NW_012133359.1:30143-38541 GCF_000313525.1 Fibroporia radiculosa | reverse complement strand
GGGCGGGGCCGCCGCCTACCCCAGCCTAGTCGTGCATGTTCGGCGCTGGAGTTGGGAGGTGCGACGTTGTCGCGACGGGCTTCAACGTCATCATTGTCCTCGCTCACATCGTTTTCTTCGCTGGCCTCACAAAGCAGCAAGCCTTTCCCTGGATCGCCTGTTGAACGCGATGCGCCGATGCTTGGGCAACTTCTGGAGAAGAATCTGTTGAAGAAGAAGCAGGATGACCCTTCAGGTTTGATGGATGCACTTTCCACGTTTCCACCTTTGCGCGCTGCTGCAAGACTATTTGGACGTTCCTCCGCTGCGCCTTGTCAACTGCCTACCCCAGTATCATCACCTTTGACGTATCCCGCGGCGGACCACTCCTACATGTTCCCTCCCCACTCACACGCGCCAGCTTTTCAGCCGCAACCAATACCAGCGTCGTCAATGTCTTCAAATTCGATATCGACGTACCCGTCTTTCTCCTCACGGCCGCCCAGTGCACTGTCCTCACATGCATATACCGCCTCGCG
Organism: Fibroporia radiculosa; assembly: GCF_000313525.1. Classification (NCBI taxonomy): domain Eukaryota; kingdom Fungi; phylum Basidiomycota; class Agaricomycetes; order Polyporales; family Fibroporiaceae; genus Fibroporia; species Fibroporia radiculosa. The sequence continues at coordinate 38,023 of NW_012133359.1, read as the reverse complement.
TCCTGCGAGCGCGATGAACCATGCTGCGGGAGTTTCTTCACAACTAGACTCTATTTCGCCCCATACCCAATGACATTGCCTACGGGCTCAGGACTGCAGTACGACAGCGAGCGTTTGATACATCTGTCCGTACTTGTTGACAACTAGACAGAATGTTCGGGGATGTGCACTTGCGCATCTAACAAAGGACTGTATTATTATTAAATTCGTCGCTGTGGACTCTACACCATAATTACAATCTATCTACTTTCATACCTACGACCACAACTTAACCCAGGACTTTCTGTAGAACTGATTTGTGTCGCTGTCAGGAGCTCTGCACATCTTCTGGCATTAATCTGTTCTGACCTCAGCGTACAAGTCGATGCGGATGAGATCGACAACTTTCGTTAGTCCTGGTGTGAGCGAGGACTCCGAATTCAACTGAACGCAGGTGACGGTGGCTGACAGTGGGTTGGCGCCCGTCCCCGCGATCGCACTTAGACACTCGACATCGGACAAATCCACGCGGCTGAACAAGCCTCGTTAGACGAAGCAGAACTTCCCTTGGTCTTTTGTGCCTCGGTTGCATGCTGGCCGATACTTGTAAACTTGTATAACGATGATTTACAGGCGATGTATGGTGTGTGGCCTCTATCTTTCCAGGTGAAAGTTGTCCGAGCTTCCTTCCCAGTGGTACGATGACAACGGGGAGCCCCGCTTTCACGGTAGCGGACAATACGGATGCCCCAGACATAAGTCGAACACCTGTCATTTCATTCACCCAGACAATCCTGCGTGGGCAGATGCCCCCAATAGCGCTCCGCCCCGCGGCTACGGGACAGACTCCCGCCCCCTTCGTCCCCGTAGCCGTTCACCTCTTAGAGCACTTTCGCCGCCTCCCCGGAGTCGCACCCCGCCACGGATGCACACGCCATCACTTCGGAGTCGCTTATCAACACTCCCACAGTCCCCTCTGCCTTTCGAACGCCGTCTGAGCGACGTGGATAGCAGATACCATCGCGAAAGTATGGACGAGTCGAATCACCGTCGGGATTCAACGTCTAATTATGACATGCGCGACCGCTCGCCGACAGCTTCTGTAACGTCAGTGGAAGTACGGAACACTCATGGGCGCAGATCGTCTTCCGTTCATACAGTCTCGCGCGGAAAGGAGAGCACTAATGTCAATGGGACTTCACATGTATTGGTAGCTACATCATCCACATCCATGGCCCCTCCGCCTGTCACGAAACCCATGCCAGCACTCAACGGTCATGAAGTCAATGCTCCAGGCCCGAACAGTTCAGCCTCAAAGGAGTTATCGTACGAGGAAAGGCGCACGATGTGGGTTGATCGTATAAAGTAAGATATTCTCTTTCCCTTCGTGACTATGCTGACGATTCCACAAGACTCCTGTCTGAAGCCGTAGTCGCTTACGGTGATTTTGCACGGCTCCAAAAAGAAGCAGAGCAACGCGACCGTCTCTCACAAGCATGGCGTTCTGCTGGCTTGTCGGAGGATAACAAAGCGCGCTTGAGCATACTGGCGTCGGACACTGCTTTGAAGCGTGACGCTAGGAAAGCAGAGCTCAACAAGATCCACGCCCGCTTAGTCGATACGGATTTTTGGCCAACAAACGAGAAGAGCCCTCCGAGCCTGGCTGATAGTCACAAGGATATGCATGCGACGATCGCAGAATTGAAAGGGAGCGTTGCAAATCTTCATCAACTCTTGGAGCAGATACGAGCAGAGATTCCAAAGTCTCTCGACATAAAGCCAACACCTGTGGACATTCCTGCCGGAGGTTCTGATGCCACTCGTCCCGCAAAGCGCCGAAGAGTCTCTGTGAGTGAAGACGACGCTATTTTGCAGCAGGTAGATCAGAAGCAAACATCGAATGCTGAACAAGCAACGGACGAACTACGTGATCGGCTCTTACTTTTGGAACAGCAATTGTCCGAAATTCAGAACGAGATCGCTGAGCATGATAACGACTTGCTTTACAGTATGGAAGAAATGCTGCAATCGCGACTCGAGACAGGGAACAATATATCGGAAGGAGCACAAGCAAGTACAAGGGACGAGCGCATTGGTCCACCCGACAAGGCTCACGGCAATGAGCATTTAGGCCAGGAGCTGGATATTCTAGGTGGGCAAGTAGAGGAACTAGCAGTGGAAGTGGCAAACATAATCACACGAATGAACGCCTCGGATTCGGAGTACGCAAAGCTCCGAACTGAAAACGAGCATCTGCGGAAACGAATTGATGATGTAAGTCGGCTGAGCCTGTCCTTTTTTTGAGCGGGAGGTCATTAATCCTCCGCAGTTGGAACAGCGGTATAAGTCAGACATGGACAGATTCCAAACAAACAAACTTGAAATGCAGGCTCTCAGTGCGGCAGTCACATCGTTCATGACACAAGCAAAGCCTTCGCCCATGCTGCAATTTCCAGCGATTGAAGATATTCTTACGGAAGTTCGACCGGCGGTCCTCCAATCCCTGCAAGCAGATGTCAAGCCTCTCCTACAGACCACTCATGAAAATCTCAGTAATATGCTGCAAGAACAACATAACATGGTATATGCTGCGGTGATGTCAAAAATGACACCTGCCATTGATAGTATGCGAGCCGTTTCGACTTGGCTGGAACGACTCCATACAGGGGAAATAGATGCTGTTGAGACATTGAACACATCAGGTTGAATTGCAATTGCTCTAAGCTGCATTGTCTAACTTATTACCCTCGCATTTCCTAGTTGCATTACCACATATTCTTGTTATAGTATGATTGTATATCATTTTCACTAATGGCTGTTTCAGTCATACATACTGTTTCTTACCATCTGATTGGTGGTTGGTGGTGGCAGAACATCATGGAAGGTCATGTATGCTGAGCTTTGCCAAGTTTGTGCTCTGTCCCAAGTCCTTGCAATCCATGGAATTATGATTACAACATGTACATCAAAGCTTTTGACTGCTGTAGCATGATCAACAGTGACAGATGTAACTTTAAGGCCTCAGCATGCTGAAATGTGATTTCAAATCATATTTGATACCCAGTGGGTATCAAAGATGATCTCAGCAACCACTTGTCAGGTTTTTGTTGTTCAATCTTGGAATCATGGCTCTTATAGTGAAACTACCTTGCACTAAGTATGTAGTGAAGCAAGAATTGAGCCTTGTATGACAAGTACCAAATGGGGGGTACCACCAGCCAGATGGTGAGGGATCCTGACTGCAGCTAACAACTGGTTTTGAGTCAACTATCTTCATGACTAATAATTACAACTAAGGCACTACATTTACACATCAAGATGCGCATTCTCTTCCTGAACGCCACCAGCAGAAAGTCGGAGGAACCTAGTCCCTACACGCTTTCCTTGCTCTTCGGAGTGTGTTACCCACACGAGAGCTTTGAGGTTTGAGTCTACTGCTTCGATCTGCGACTTGAGATAGTTCTCAACGCGCGCAGAACTATCAGGGTCTAGAGCAGATGTAGGCTCTAGAAAGCATTGTGTGGTTTCTCTTCTGAAGAAAAGAAAGGATCGGAGGTACGCACCATCAAGAAGCAGAACTTCAGCACTCCGGAGGCCAACTGCGATCGCTAGCGCAACCCTTTGCATCTCGCCACCGCTCAAGTTGCTCCAATTCCTATCCCAGAGTTCCTCGTCAATTCCCCATGACTCGGCAAGCTCGACGACCTCGTGTGACAATCCCTTTGGTTTCGTGGAGGATTTCTGATTATATGATCCAAATAACGATATGGCAGCCATGAAGTCTCGCGGCGTACCCGGTAACAATGAGGCGCGTTGGGGTACATACATCACACGAGTTCGGAAATATGGGATACCTGTCGTCATCGCTTAGAGTATGTTGGACTGACCGAACCAAAGACGACTAACCGTACGACCTGGCCGTCCTGGGGCGACATGAGCAATTTCACGACGAACACCAACGAGCAGACGGACCTGCCCCGATAGCAAACATCCCCGCTGTGCAAGTTGAGGTGGGCTAGGCATTTTAGCAATGTTGACTTCCTGAAATATCAGTTCTATCGAAATTACATTGGAACGGACTGGTAGCAATGCATGCGCACCCTGCACCACTCTTTCCCTGTATGACGACTATATCACCTTCATTGACGGTGAAGTTGACGTTCGTGAAGAGGCGGTCGCCCTTCGGCTTGGTGCACTCCACGTCTTTAATCTCCAGGAGAGCTTCTGCCATAGGTGTCAACGTCGCAGTTCGTACAGACACAGGAAAACGATAAAAGCTGGCCGTTCAGATACTCCAACGGGACTTTACTTATGACTTGGCGTCAAGAAACATGAATGCAAGTTTCATCCTATCAGCGCTCTGCAATTTGAAGTCACGCACCCAGGCACAATGTGGCTAACACTCTTCAGAATTGGGATGCTTCAAAAAATGTAGCAAGTATTGTTCTAAGTCGTGTACTACTAGCTATAGGATATCATGGCTGGGATGGTGTCTGCATTTGCATCATACCCATTTCCTCTGGTGTCATGCTCGGACTCTCGATCATCACACCTACACCGACTTTCGCTCCGTTCTAATTGTGGATGAGATAATAACATCCCTGAAATTGGCCATAGACATACCTTGAAGTGATCTATCTCACCGGACACCAAGAATGCGAATGCCGGGGCAAAACGTTGCTCAAGCAATGCTGAAACCTTGCCGGTAGAGTCTAGCTGCGCCCGGAACGTAGACATACGAAGGTCGTATTTTGCACCCAGTGAGGCAATCGCGTCTCTCCGCGTAGGTGCTGCGATTAGCTGCAGATCCGCGGCCACTTCAACTTTATCACTGAGCTTCTGCCAGTACGTGGCCTGCAGAATACCTGCTGGTTGAACTTGTGCGGTCGCGATCCAGTTTTTGTCTGAGCCGGTATACTTCGCCAAGTACGAAGCAGTACTCTCCGTCATTTCCGGAGTTGGTCGTTGGTGAAGGATCTCCACACCTAGCGCAAGGTTTTTGGTGATAGATTGAAAGTAACTTCCCATGTAGATACCGGTAAAGTCTATTGGAGATGGATTCACAGCCTTGATGTTGACCGAGTAATCCTGACCCATGTAATCGTGTTCCACTTGAAGCATACTGTGTCCTGCTTGCGACGACAACTGCTTACGGTGATGATGTGAGCATCTCAAATGACACCACAGTAACGACGGTAAAACTGGCCTGGCCCTGCGCTTTGGTTACATTGTTCGCTGACCATCCCTGATTAAGGCGCCCATTGACGTTGCCGTCATGGTCAACGGAACCTTGTAGAAAGATCTGAGACACCATAAGCCTAGTACGCAAAGTCCAGGATGCTTTTGACTTACACTGTTGCTGGCGAATACTGCACCAAAATTATATGACGGGGGAGTGGTCTGGGAGCCCAACGCAAACGAATGCGTCACCTGAAAGATGGGATTGACCGACAAGCTTTTGGATAAATCTGCTCTCGCTCCATCAAAGAAGAAGTTAGTCAAGAGCGTGGCTGCGAAACGGAGTCAATATTGTCAAAGATTAATTTGAGAATGAAGGCGTACTTTTAACCTCTTTCTGGAGATTCTCCGCTGTGCCTGGGTTGGGGAGCTCAAGCGAACGCCGCCATGACGCGAGGCGATTGTAGAGGTTGGCCAGTGGAGAACCCGATGGAGGAGGCAGTAGTGAGGGAGACGACGAAGGTACGTCAATCTCTGTCAACGACGGAGAGGAGGCCATTGCAGGAGGTGACGAGGATCGTGTCTAGCTTCGTGGCTTCGCAGCGAAAAATAGCTGCCAGATATGTGGATTAAAATATACGTAACATTAAAAAACTATTGTTTAACACAATATGCTCATAAAAGGAAATATTTAGATATCGTATGCTCTGTTTCACTCGAGGGCCTTAATGACGGTAGTGTCAACACTATGACGTCTTGTGAGACGAGAAACAACCGTGGCTTAGCATTTCCACCGCGACCTCAATACTATCGCAACGATGAATAGGCGTTGCGCGGGGGGCGAAAGGTTAGAGACTGCTGCCGTGTCGCTGCTACGACCTCCTGGGCCACAGATAATGTTCGTGGCGCGGTCTCACATGTCCTCCAGAACATGCGCGAAAGTGGGTGTGCCCCAAGTTATCTGAGTTGTTCTCGAACCGTGCAGATCATCATTGTGGGCAATTGCCGAAGGTCAGTACTTCAGTGATTGAACATCCGCCGGGAACAGGCCGCGAGAGATCACATTTTCCTGTAATATTCGATCTGCAAACTGGATTTTACATGCAAAGAATATGGCAAAGGGACTTCATTGCATGTAGATGACCTTCGATATTCAGGCTTCGAAGATCAAGAAGAAATGCGATCTCTTCATGTCTGGCGCATGTTCTGTGCCCGGACACCATTTTTGCCGGCACGGTGGCATGGTCCAGGCATTATGATTGAGGACGCGTCAATAGAGTCACGTGTGAGTGGCCACAGAGGTGCGTGACGCGCGAATCTCCTGGAACGGCCTTCGAACGAGAAGGAAGGTCCTGGAACGGAGTAGAAATGAAAGTTGTATATAAGATGCCTCCGCCCGCTTTGCCTTGTATTTGCATTCACCACTACTTTCTCCTTTTCCGCCTTATTCACTCTCCGCAAATTTTATTCGACTGTCCCAATGGCATCCAAGGCGATCGGTATTGACTTGGGTACTACCTACTCGTATGTTCTCGTTGCGTCTCATCAGTTATTGAAAACATGTCTTTAACATCCTGATAGATGTGTCGGCGTCTGGCAAAACGATCGCGTTGAAATCATCGCGAATGATCAGGGTAACCGTACCACTCCGTCCTACGTGTCCTTCTCAGACAACGAGCGTTTAATCGGCGATGCTGCGAAGAACCAAGTTGCGATGAACCCCCATAACACCGTCTTTGACGCGAAGCGCCTCATCGGCCGTAAATTTAGCGACGCTGAGGTGCAGTCCGATCTCAAGCACTTCCCCTTCACCGTTTTGGACAAGGGTGGAAAGCCCTATATTCGTGTGACATACCGTGGCGAGGACAAGGAATTTGTAAGTAAACATCAGTCTAAGGCACACTTATGTCCTGATGCCATCGATTTCAGTCTCCCGAGGAGGTCTCCTCCATGGTCTTGCTCAAGATGAAGGAAACTGCAGAATCCTACCTCGGCACTGTTGTGACAAGTGCAGTTGTCACTGTGCCTGCCTATTTCAACGACTCGCAGCGCCAGGCCACAAAAGATGCGGGCACGATCTCTGGACTCAACGTCCTCCGAATCATCAATGAGCCGACTGCTGCTGCGATTGCGTACGGTCTTGACAAAAAGACTGTAGGCGAGCGCAACGTCCTCATCTTCGACTTGGGAGGTGGAACTTTCGATGTGTCGCTCCTCACTATTGAGGAGGGTATCTTTGAGGTGAAGGCTACCGCGGGTGATACGCATCTGGGTGGTGAGGACTTCGATAATCGTCTCGTTAATCACTTTGTGCAGGAGTTCAAGAGGAAGCACAAGAAAGGTAGGCGCTTCGCGCGATATTGCTTCTCATTTTACTGATAAAAGAACAAAGATCTCTCGTCCAATCCTCGTGCCCTTCGTCGTCTTCGCACTGCATGTGAGCGTGCCAAGCGAACCCTTTCGTCGGCTACCCAAACTTCGATCGAGATCGACTCTTTGTTCGAGGGCATCGACTTCTACACCTCTCTCACCCGTGCTAGATTTGAGGAGCTTTGCCAGGATCTCTTCCGCAGCACGCTGGAGCCTGTCGAAAAGGTCCTGCGGGACTCAAAGATCGACAAAGGCAATGTTCACGAGATTGTTCTAGTCGGAGGTTCGACTCGTATCCCGCGTATCGTCAAGCTTGTTTCCGACTTCTTCAACGGCAAGGAGCCCAACAAGAG
>NW_012133359.1:22360-29901 GCF_000313525.1 Fibroporia radiculosa | reverse complement strand
TTGTTGCTTGATGTCTCTCCGCTTTCGCTTGGTATCGAAACGGCTGGCGGTGTCATGACTGCTCTCATTAAGCGTAACACCACAGTTCCGACGAAGAAGTCGGAGATCTTCTCGACATACTCGGATAACCAGCCGGGTGTCTTAATTCAGGTCTACGAGGGTGAGCGTGCGCGCACGAAGGACAACAATCTTCTCGGCAAGTTTGAACTGTCGGGTATCCCTCCCGCTCCCCGCGGCGTTCCGCAGATCGAGGTTACCTTCGACATCGATGCCAACGGTATTCTCAATGTCTCCGCCGCCGACAAGACAACCGGCAAGTCAAATCGCATCACAATCACGAACGACAAAGGCCGTCTGTCAAAAGAAGAGATCGAGCGCATGGTCTCAGAGGCTGAAAAGTACAAGGGTAAGTACTTTGACATGGTGCTCAACATGACGATTGATTGAATCTTACGTTTTGCGTTCTCAGCCGAGGATGAGGCCGCCGCTGCCCGCATCACATCGAAAAACGCGCTCGAGTCGTATGCATATAACTTGCGGAACTCTCTCACCGACGAGAAGCTGTCTGGCAAGTTTGACCCAGCGGATAAGAGCAAGCTCGAGTCTGCTGTGAATGATGCCATCTCGTGGCTGGATGCGTCTCAGGAAGCCTCGAAGGAGGAGTACGAGGAACGCCAGAAGGAACTCGAGTCAGTTGCAAACCCGATCATGCAGAAACTCTACTCTGCGGGTGGTGCGCCAGGTGGCTTCCCTGGTGGTGCGCCGGGTGGTTTCCCTGGCGGTGAGGCCCCAGGTGGTGAGGATGGTCCCAGTGTCGAGGAGGTCGACTAAGTTCGCCTCATGCTTACTATGTATTACCGTCATGATGCTTACGACTGTGGACTTGCGTGTGTTGAAAAATTGTTCTGTACATTACAATACTGCCAGATCGCATCTTAGAATGTCTTATTATATTTTTCGCAATCTCAGCTGGTTAGTGATCGTGGATATATCATTATGTAATCGTGTGAAGGCGCGGACGCGGTGGGTTCGGATCGTGTCTACATAGAGTATCTCTTCCGATGTCTACTTGACCCTGGCTTAACTACCTCGTCCGCAGCTCAATTGTCATGCCTAAGGTACCAAGTGTAAAATTACCCGTCTCAGGCCTGTTTGGCGTTGTCAAACCTTCAGGGCCCACGTCTATGTCAGTTCTTGAGAAGATCAAGCCCTTGATCGCAAATTCTTGTCTATTCGTGGAGGTAGACAAGCTCAAAAAAGAAACCGGTCGTACGAAAAAGGCCAAACACACACGCTTTGGGGTCAAAATAGGACAAGGTGGAACCTTGGATCCTCTCGCTGATGGAGTCCTTGGTATAGCACGTCCAGTTTCTCATTAGATGCCAATGTAAACGAGCTTGGTTCAGTCGTGGGCGTCGGTAAAGGTACAAAGAAACTAGGCAACTTCCTTGATTGCGTGAAGGTATGTCCCCACCCAGATACCTTCGTCTGGGATTGACGATGACCGACGGGCTGGTTGGTGCAGGAATATCACACTACATGTCTTCTTGGGTGCGAGACGGACTCGTATGACAGCGATGGGGCACAAGTTCGTGTCGCGCCTTGGAGGCACGTCACTAGAGAAAGTGTGGAGGCCGAACTAGACAGATTCCGAGGCGAGATTATGCAAGCGCCTCCAATGCTAGTTTTCGGTTGATTCATTGACACTATAGAGAACACTCATGCTGTATGTGCAGATTCTCTGCGCTCAAGATGGGTGGAAAGCCGCTATACGAGTACGCTCGCAACGGCATTCCACTCCCGCGACCCATCGAGAAACGGAAGGTTACGGTGCACTCACTTGAGCTCATCGAATGGAAAGGGTGCGAGCACAACTTCAGATGGCCCGAGAAAAAATTCACCGAGGAGCAAAGGAAGGCCGTAGAGACGGCGCTTCAGGGTGTCGAAGAGGATGTTGCAATACGGGACGAGCCTGAGGATGCCACCGCTACTGAGCAGACACCTACAGCATTCGTACTGCGAATGAAGGTATCTGGCGGGACCTACGTGCGGTCCATTGTCCATGACCTTGGACATGCACTCGGATCTGCTGCACATGTTGTTACGCTAACGCGGACTCGCCAAAGCCGGTTTGCGCTGGAACCGACGGAAGAAGGCGACCAAGCCTGTATACCATGGAAGGTTTTTGAAGATGCGGTTAAAGATGCTGGACAAGCAGATCAAGACGGCTGGGCGAAGTGGGAAAGAGAAGTATTGGACAAACTTGAGATAGTAGATGGTAAAGTTTCAGGCGAAGCGGTCTAGGTACGTTCGCTGCTACTTCACTGTGTTGGCCAGTAACTTACCCTTAATACTCAAGGGCACCGACCCGTGTCTTTCAGCGTCGATTATCCCTACTCCATATGCTGCTGCCTACGCTATCCGAATTCAGATATCTGATACAGAGAGTCTTAAGTGACAATCCAATCCAACGTTATCGTCTCCTCGAGAACAGGCGGGAACGCTACCGTTGACTTGTTACTAGTTCTTATCGCTTGAGAGGCTGTGGCCTGAGGCCTTGAGGAGTAGGCTGGACCCTCCCTGTCAGAGAATAATTGTGCCCAGGACGTCCACGTTCAATGGGGCATTCTCGTATTTGCGGCTTTCGCTGTACAGGGCCTACACATTGTCGAGAAGGATAATTTCAAGAGCTGTTTGACATCGCTACTATGTGATTATTTTACTTATGCATCTGTGAATATGGGAAAAGATACGGAGTGCGCGGAAGGTGAGCCTCCGCACGGACGATGTCGGCTTGGATAATTGTAGTCCCGGGTAAAGGATCGTCGATATGTCTATGACAAAGAACGATAGGAAACCTGGTGGCGGTTGCTTCAGCCTGCAGAGGCAATGACACTTGCTTCGCACGGGAGTGTGAAATGTCTTACCTATCCCTTCTCACGGAGACATGTCTGATCGCTCAAGCCCTGGCCCCTACTCGTCGACGAGTCGGCTACAGCATGCTGCAGCTCACTGAGGGTGTAACTGAGGTGTGTGGATCAATCATTAATCGTGGGGTAATCTGAGCGCTGGTTACGTGTACATGTGCGACCTCCAAGTTGTTTGAGTTGTCTCTGAACGATCTGGCCTGACCAGTGTTGCTCAATCCACGGGTCCCCAACCCTACCTTAGCGAACATTCCTTCACGGCAGCAGTTTCGCACAGCGCATGACAGTGGGAGACTCCCAACTTACCGAGATTGATCAGGGGAAACTCGCTTGATCATGCGCCTACCAGTATTAGATTCCACACCCTCCTCAGCAGGTGACCCTTCCTAAAAAAATCAACACGCCAAATTATCGAGCACCGGGTTACACCGCAGGTCAACGAGCTCTGCCAGCCCATATTGACACTCTGCGATGAGCTCGAGTCTTCTGCTCCGTTGCTCTGGCGGTGCAGGCGCCGCGAGGAGACATCGTTGGCGACCCCTAGGTGAGCGTGATGCGTACTATCGTCTAGTATTCGATCGCGACCAGCAGTGTTGATTCACAGTCTCGTGCTACTTTCGCTCGTTTCATACTTCGCCATCGGCCTGGAACTCGACAAGTCCTCGAGCCGATGTGGACACTAAGAGCACTATCAAGCATACAGAGACTGGTACGTGTTTCTGGTCGCACAGTGAACGTTCGGTCCGTTAAGTCATGCGCGTTATCTGAAGATGCTGGGAAGCCTTACTCTGAATTGAGTGTTGGAGTGCCTGTCGAGACATTCCCAAACGAGCGTCGCGTTGCGATCACCCCTCAGAATGTGAAGGTCCTGATAAAGAAGGGCTTTTCTCAAATTTTGGTAGAGAAGAACGCGGGTGCCCAAGCTCAGTTTCCGGATGAGCAGTACAAGGCGGCTGGTGCTACGCTTGTGGATAGAGAACATCTGTACGGAGCCTCCGACATTTTGCTGAAAGTGAGACCGCCGGCACTGGGTGAAGAAGCGGAGAAAGTGAAGGAGGGAAGCACAATTATTTCATTCTTATATCCAAACCAGAACAAGGCGATTGTAGAGGCTCTAGCTTCTCGGAAAGCCAATGCCTTCGCGATGGAGTTGATACCCCGTATATCTCGTGCCCAAGTTTTCGACGCATTGAGGTCCGTGTCACCGGCTTATGCGTGGTGTCTGAGCTCATGAATTTCATATCAGCTCAATGGCTAATATCGCAGGCTACAAAGCAGTATTAGAGGCGGCAAATCACTTTGGACGATTTCTTACTGGTCAAGTGACCGCGGCTGGGTAGGTCTTTCATAGAACTGAGTCAACTGAATAGTATATGAGTCATCTAATGAATCTTCTATGCCTGTGTAGCAAGGTACCATCCAGATCAGCAAAAATATATAGGCGGGCTAACACTTCCTGTTTAGATCCCTCCATGCAAGGTACTCGTAATCGGTGCTGGTGTGGCTGGATTAAGCGCTATTGCAACGGCGAGTAATGTTTAGCCCGGTTATAGTGACAAGTCTATTGACCTGTTGAGTAGGCTAGGCGTATGGGTGCTATTGTGCGAGGATTTGATACTCGTGCTGCGGCTAAAGAACAGGTGCAGTCACTTGGAGCCGAATTCCTAGAAGTGAACATCCAGGAATCTGGAGAAGGTGGCGGAGGATACGCCAAGGTGATGTCCAAGGAGTTTATCGAGGCCGAAATGGCACTCTTCTTAGAACAGTGCAAAGATGTGGACATCGTTATCACAACAGCGAGTGATATTCCTGAACAATTTCTTGCGTGTTGATGCTGATATTCCCGAAGGCTCTTATTCCCGGTCGTCCCGCTCCCAAGCTCATAACTACGGAGGTAAGACACGGTTTGAGTTCAGCAGCTGTATATGCAAATTCATCTGAACCCATGCCAGATGGTTGCGGCAATGAAGCAAGGCTCCGTGATTGTGGACTTGGCCGCAGAAACTGGAGGTAATTGCTCGTTGACGCGGCCTGGAGAGCTATACGTGCATGATGGCGTCACAATCATTGGTAATATATTTCACTTGATGGAATCCTCGCTGTAGGCTCATGCTATTGTATAGGTTACACTGACCTGCCTTCGCGGCTCCCAACACAGTCGTCTACACTCTATTCGAACAACATCACCAAATTCTTGCTCTCAATTGGTGACGACGGCACCTTTGGCATCGATCTACAGGACGAAGTTGTGCGTGGATCGATTGTCCTCCACCAAGGAACTCTCCTGCCGCCGGCTCCTCGTCCAGTACCTCCAGTGGTTTCTGCACCGTCCCCTGACAAGGCCGCTGAAGTCGCCGAGACCAAGGCTATTACACCCTGGCAAAAGGCCACTAGGGAGATTGCGACCATCACTGCAGGCATGGGCACGGCTATTACCTTGGGCAAGCTAGCGGGACCCGCCTTTATGAGCCAATTCTTTACATTTGGACTGGCTTCTTTAATTGGTTACCGTGTCGTATGGGGCGTGGCGCCAGCATTACATTCGCCTCTAATGTCCGTAACGAATGCCATCTCAGGTATGCATGAATGCTATAGAACAATTGTTCGTTCAATCATTAACGGATGCCTCAGGTATGGTTGGTGTTGGTGGCCTCTTCGTAATGGGTGGTGGTTATCTTCCCGGCACTGTACCCCAAGTTCTGGGCGCAGCATCGGTCTTACTTGCCAGCGTCAATGTTGCCGGCGGATTCGTAATTACCAAACGTATGTTGGACATGTTCAAACGTGAGTGACAGCTTCGTGCTTTTTGAGTCATATTTCACAGCGCCCCTCAGGTAAAACCGATCCGCCAGAATATGCTTGGCTCTATGGAGTTCCGGCCATCCTCTTTGCCGGAGGATTTTTGACGGCAGCGAGTACTGGAATGTCTGGACTTGTACAGGCTGGATACCTTACTAGTAGTGTTCTCTGTATCAGTATGTGCAAACTCACAAAACTGTGGTCATAGCTGAGATAATCTCTTTCATTTAGGTTCGCTTTCGGGACTTGCATCGCAGGCCACCGCTCGTCAGGGAAACATCCTCGGTATGCTAGGTGTTAGTTCGGGTATCTTAGCCTCGCTGGCTGCTGTCGGATTCTCTCCAGAGCTTCTAGTACAGTTTGCGGCAGTGTCTGCAATAGGCGGATCCGTTGGTACCGTGATTGGGCGGCGCATAACCGCGATCGAGCTACCTCAGATGGTAGCCGCATTGCATTCGGTAGTTGGGCTCGCTGCGGTTCTCACGAGTATAGCGAGCGTGCTTGCGGATGTCGGACACGCCTCCACTCTTCATCTGGTCACTGCTTATTTGGGAGTGCTTATTGGTAGGCATGCGTTTCGCAGTAGCAAATTAGATGTTGACTGTCCATTGGTAAACGATAGGTGGCGTCACTTTTACCGGATCAATTGTTGCGTTTTTGAAGCTGGCAGGTCGCATGTCCTCAAGGCCACTTATGTTTCCTGGGCGACATATTTTGAACAGCTCTCTTTTGGGTGCCAATATTGTGTCCATGGGTGCATTTGTGACCATGGCACCATCAGTTCCAATGATCGCCGCAGGGTTCCTTGGAGCAAATACGATTTTGTCTTTCATCAAGGGCTTCACAACTACCGCTGCTATTGGGGGAGCTGATATGCGTACGAGCTTTCCGTGCTGCTTCATTGATATTACGTCTTGACCATTATTCCGCTTAGCTGTTGTTATTACGGTACTCAACGCATACTCCGGCTTCGCTCTCGTAGCTGAAGGTTTGTGCCAGTTAACAAAACTTTCTTCTTGTGATGCTAATCCGTATACTAGGTTTCATGTTGGACAATTCGTTGCTGACGACTATCGGCGCACTTATCGGCGTGAGCGGCTCCATTCTGTCGTACATCATGGTGCGCGTTATCGTTCTGTGAGGTGGACTCCGCTGAGTATATATCAACCATCATAGTGTGTTGCAATGAACAGAACCCTCACGAATGTCTTGTTCGGTGGAATTGGATCGTCAGCAGTACAGTCTGACTATAAGATCGAAGGGGTAATCTCAAAGACATCAGTCGATGAAACTGTAGATGCACTGGCCAATGCAGAGAACGTCATCTTGGTATGCTGGATTTCTGGACCATCAAGTATAACGAACTAATCAAATATTGTGTGAATAGGTTGTGGGCTACGGTATGGCGGTGGCGAAGGCACAATATGCCATTTCGGACGTCGTCTCAATGCTGAGATCGAAGGGCATTAAAGTTCGCTTTGCTATCCACCCGGTTGCGGGAAGGTATTGTCATGAACGACTGACCTGATCAAGTTCTGAGCGATTTTTTTCTTATAGAATGCCTGGTCAGTGTAATGTGCTACTCGCGGAAGCATCCGTACCATATGACAGTACGCCACTGGTTTTTGCTCATTGAGACTCATTCTAAACTATCATGTCAGTTGTATTGGAAATGGACGAGATCAACGACGACTTCGGCGACACGGACGTCACATTGGTGATTGGTGCGAATGACACTGTGAACCCCATTGCTCTGGAACCAGGGTCGCCAATCGCGGGAATGCCTGTACTCCATGCCTGGAAGAGCAAGCAAGT
>NW_012133359.1:5981-22146 GCF_000313525.1 Fibroporia radiculosa | reverse complement strand
GCTGTTGGGATCTGACCATGATGCTTATACAGCCGACGTGCCCAACCCGATGTTCTACATGCCGGGTACGAAGATGCTTTTTGGTGATGCTAAAGACACTTGTGAAGGCAAGTTCGACCATCTATGTGAATGCATGTGTTCTAATTATGCGCCATCTTAGCAATTAAGAAGGGCCTCGAGTCCAAGTACTCCAGCTAAATGTGGGCGAGGCCTGGAGATGTATTATATTATTGGATTCAACTCTTGTTGTAATTTTCGAGTGTTCTATTATCGATCTACTGTTGTTGCATATTTGGAACATGACGGAGAAACCGAACCAATGGTGTGACTTGGTAAAGCTAGTCGTAAGCGGGCAACCTCCGGCCCGCTGGGTGTGCCGAAGTTATGACCGCTGCCGGACTTGTTCAACACCGTCGACGTCGAGGCTCAGTCGCTTGTAGCTTGAGTCGCCGCCGAGTCTGGTATCTCCTCCGTCGTTACTCTGCTGGTCTCTCTGGGTCATACGCGGATGTTCAGTACCGATGTTGACGGCCGAGATTCTTCTCCATCGTTCAGAAATGGCATCTCGTCTCCCTTTTTGTCCATAGCCCTCAGTCGAGAGCATATAATCGAAGCCCTCTCCAATTCTCCAGATAATGGTGCCACGCTGGATCTGGCGCACAAAGGTTTGACGGATGTGGGGGAATCGGGCGCTGAACAGCTCGCAACTTTCGGTCAAGAGGACGATGGGGATGCTACCGTTGTGAGGTGATTAGTTTATATTGTATGCCAGGTACTGGCCTAATACGTCTGACAGGATTGCTCTCGCCTACAATCGCTTGACGACCCTACCAATGGCCTTCGCACTGATATCACGTCTGAGATATTTGGTCCTCAGGAATAATAACTTCTCTGTCTTTCCGGATGTTGTGCGTATCCCACGATTATAAATTGAAATGTAGACGTTGATGTCCATACTACGTACAGTTGACTGTGATGCCGTCTTTGGAGATACTGGATATCAGTCGTAATAAAATCCAACGATTTCCTCGCGAGCCTGGAACGCTTGTGAACTTAAAGGTATAGGCGGCTATAAATATCTTCTTTGCCTCACTATAAGTTATCTATGTCTCTAGGTATTTTCTATTATGCGCAACAAAATACAAAGGCTCCCAGCCTATCTCTCTCGATTTCGACAGTTAACCCTTTTCAAAGTCGACCAGAATCCGATACAGTGGCCTCCAAAATCAGTTCTTCAATATTCAGGTGACCCAAATGACTCTCAAGTTATGTCCGAATGGATCAGCCGTGTCCAGCAATGGCTAGGAGACAATCTCCCTTCTCCCTATGAACGGAAGATGAGTGAAGACTCCCTCCAGAGTGTGTCATCTTGTCGAGACCTTCCTGATGTAACCACGTAGGTGCTCGTTTTCACGACTGGATGATTATTTTGACTTATCTGCCTGCTCAGTGATCTCAATCTTAGTTCAGTACCTCAGTCATCCCCGCCACAAGCTGGACTACAGGCAACTGCTCTCTATCATGCCCGTTCTTTCTCACTGGAGTCGGACGCTTCGACATATTTTCAGTTGGAACGGTCGCGTAGTAGCGATGAGCCGAATAGGTCCTCGCGTTCTGATAAGCCCAACTTCCCTCTCCCTCTCCAGTTTGCGACCGTATTCCCGGCTAGCAACGACACATCTCCTGCCAGATCTCCTGATTCGTATTATCCGTCAGATGAGGTCTCTGGAAGTGAAGAGTCACAGACCACTGCGCTAGAATTGGAACCATCACATAATTCGAACGATTATCTACCTCATGGGGCGCATCGAGGATCAGCTAGTAGCAACCTGACTGTCAAGAATAGCTTCCCTGATTTACAATTGGCAAAGTTACATCTCAACACAGACAGAGACGAAAAAATTTATGCCAAACGATCTGCTTCGTTGGTCGGATCGTACGGGTTGAGCAGGTTGGTTACTTCTGCGCTTCTATGTCATATGAAAGCAATTGAGCTGATTGCGATTTAGTTCACACCACTCGCCGGAAGATCCGCCCATTCCAGATCCCACATTGACCCATAGGCCTGCACCTCCCATGGATAAGGAGCGACATTCTTATTTCCGTCGTCTATCTGCATTAACGCCGCTCGACCTTGCAAAAAAAATCCCAGAAGATTTGCTTGCTCTGGTTGATGCCGTCCGAGGGATTCTCTTTGGTGTCTCACAAATTTACGAAACTCTACAACACTACACAGTGTACGCCATTGATGAGCGATTGTCGGCCGTTCTCCTGAAAGTTTTGGATCCTGCAAGTGTGTACATTTCCCAGCTAATCGGTGCGCTCGACCGTTTCGACTCTATCAGTAGGAAAGCCCTTCCGCCGCCGCCGGTCTGCAGAACAGTCATTGAAAGCTGCAGAGACAATGTCACTGTTTTTGGGAAAGCAGTGGGAGTTCTGGCATTACAGCTGAAGATACTGGCGACACACGACGACGTTCGTTATACTCGACAGATGTTGCTCACACTCTATGGAGCAATGGCCGAGATCGCTGGTTCGTGGCAAGCTATCGCTAGCCGTATAGAAGTAGTAAAACCTCTGCTTTGGGAGGTGCGGCCACCACCTCCTGCAAAGTCGTACGCCACTCAAAGCCAGCTGTCTCGGACGCCAGGTGTGAATGGTATCGATTCTACTAGAACCCCAGTCTCCGCACCTGCTGGACCATCCACCTTCTTGCCTCTCGACCACCCGCGTCCGAGACCCAATATTTCTCCAAACTCTCCTGATCATGGAAAAACCCGCATGACGCGTCGGCATGCAGGTTCGTTCAGTTCCAAGGACGTTGAGATTGGCAAAATGCTACCATCATTCATTGACGTCCCTTCACTGACCACCGTAGTCCTGAATGGTGCCCCACCGCCAACTCCTGTGCCACGGATGACCAGACGAGTTGCGACACCCCTTGGCTCCGCTTCACTCAACCAGACACCCCTGACTACCTCGACAGGGCTGCATTATCCGGACAGTACATTTCCCGGGTCAGTGTATCAATCAGCCACTTCCTCCGAGTCACATTCCCGTCAAGGGTCTCAGAGCTCTCTCCTCGCGTCATCATCATCAGTCTCCCTTGTGTCCCGACTTGGGCAGATTGAGGTCCCCTCAAGCACTAATACTCTCGTGGACAAGGAAGCTATTAGTGCCATGAGGGCAGCGCTTGATGCTGCACCGGCGATCTGGGTCATGACGAGCGAGATTTTACAAGAAGTGAAGGATATAAAGGAGGATCTAAAACATATTCTAAATAAAGCAAAGGAAGCGGCGGACAGATTAGGACAGAATATCGACGCGATACAGGATGGTACACCGGCCGCTGACAGGAAACCTCTGCACGATGATGCGCGTGGCTTCGCAAAGGTCAGCTGGCTTCCATATCAAGATAGCTTATACGAACTGATTGAGGCGGCATTAACCAGACGGTTATCCAATTGTCCACTGCCATGAAGACGCATATTGCAGCCCACCCGCTATTCTCAACTTTGCGAACAAACATGGTGAAATTGACGAACGCTACGGAAGAATTTATTATCCTGTTGCACGTTTCCTCTTTTTCTCCTGCACAGACGCCTCGGCCGTATTCTCCCATTGTCGCGCATCCCAGCCCTCTTGGACTGGGCGATGACGGCAAACTTGGGACCAACCTGTCGCGTACCCGTAGCGCGCTGCCGTCCGCCAGCTCGAGACTGGCACCATCTGGGAGGGAGCTGCCTTACAGCGCTTTGCCTCATCAAACATTTTTCCTTCCTACTGCTCCTTTGGGACCATTTCGCAGGGACGTTGCTGATGATTCTCCGGTCGTTACTGGTTGACGGCTGGAATCCAGTTCCATCATGTTGAGATAAATTATCAAATTGTTTGTTCTCGGTCACTGTTACCATTTGTCTTAATGAGTTTACGGCTACAGGCTTAATAATCGTCCCTTTCATTCGGCACAAAATGAGAATCTAGTCAGAACCATTGAGACAGTACGAGACAGCGATGAGAATAGTAAGAACTAATGTAAACTGAATCTGTTCAAGATCCTTGTCCTCTTGCCTTTGTTTGATCTTGACTACCCATTCCTGCCTCAGCATTGACAATAACCCTATTGATTTCTGCTCTTATCTCCTGTAAGCTGATCTTCAAGGTTTTGGCATCCTCAAATTTCCTGTGAGCCTTTGCCTCCTCAACAAAAGATTCCAGTAGGGCTTCTTGCTCAAGCAAGGGTTGCAATACACGAGCGACTTCGGAGTCAAGATCAATGCCCTGCTCATTCGGCTGTGAAGAAGCTTGAGATTTAGGACTATTCTTCGACTTCGGCAACGACTGCATAAAGATTTCGCGTTAACATGAGGTAATCAGCCATACACAGTAACATATCACCTGTAGAGGGAACATATGTTTTTGCAGAAATAGGTTGGCACGTGTATGGACGGCAGCTTGAATGTGATCTTGGGAACCACCGGATCCACCAGGACACGGGAGCTGTCGTATTCGTTTAGCCAAGACGTCATACTGGCCGAACGCCTCAAGCAACCGTTTCCGGGCGGCAGAGGCTTCTGGCGTTGGCCGTTCTTGTTTACTACATTTGTGTTAATGGGAAATGGGAAAGCAACAGACTTAGGATGATATCCAACCTCAAGCTCAACATAAGTTCTTGAAATTGAGGTAGAGCATCTTCTATTTCCTTCTCGATGCCAATGAAAGCCTGTGCGCCACGTCAGTATCATGTCATTACCATTCAGAGGACACGACAAACATCATATAACTTGAAGAAAATAGGCACGTTGTGCACCTCCTGTTTGTACTGCTCTCGGCTTAAAATACAACGCAAATGCAGTCAGCAGGGCTGTCACGCACACAATGAGAAGATACGCACAGAAGGACAGGCTGACAATCTCGACATATCCTGACACCTTTTAAGAACTTCTCGTCATCACCAACGGCATCTTCTTTCCCCCTCTTACCATGTGAAGAGGAGGTAGTTCGCCGTCGTACGCCGTAATCAACACCCTCGCTAACTTCTTCAATGCGTCCAGTTTTAGAGTCTACGACGAACAACAGCGAGCATGACTGTGGGCGCTGGGGATACTTGATAGGCAGTGAGCATATGATTCGACCACATAAACGGCAGTGATGTTTGCGATTTGTTAGAGGATGGAATGCAGCTCTGGTACAGAGAGAACAAGGTCAGCATGATAGGCGGGTGCTTCGCAAAGGAAAACCTTTACGAGCATAACGGGCACTGTGACACCTTCGCATCATCCTCCCACGGTGTGATGGTTTGTTCCGCAGCTACAGTACATAGTTCCAATCATAAGTATTCTTGTCATGTCGCGGAGAAGCAATCTCATCACCTCGTATGTCGTTCTTCACTCCTGGCGCGACTTGAGACTGCAGCACATCCCTCCACAGATCGCTTGCACTCTTGCTCCTCAGCTCCGAGAAGTCTATATCGAAAATTGATGATAGGCGTTTGTTACTCTGTCTTGACCGACGCTCATCAACCTGTGAGACCTTTTCCTTTTCCTTCAACTCGTGTCCCCCAAGAGGAAAATGTAGGTTGATCAGCTTTTCAAGTCGTCGTTCAAGTCGCGTGCGCTCGACCCGCCCAACATCCTTATGGTTATTACGCGCTTCCATGAACTCATCAGTTCGAGGTCTGTAGACACCCTTTGGTTGAAAACCAGGCCGGTAGAGTGCTGATGACCGAGGAATTGTACGAGGCGGAGGTGAAGAGGATACAGACGACGTGGTAATCATAGGCGACGGGGAAGAGATGGTTGACGAGCTGTGGAACTGACCTAGTGGTGCTGAACGAGGCGGCGCAACAGCAGAACTCGGAGACGGCTGGAAAGAAGTTGCGTGTCCTTCCGGATCCTGGCATGGAGGCGGAGGCAGGAGAGGAAGCTCAATAGTGGGTATCGCGGGTAGAGCCCTCTCATTGTGCACAACAGGCGAAGAGGCTTCCGACGGGCCCTGGCTGGACGTCGGCGCCGGCCACGACTGGTCAATTTGGTGAGAGATGTTAGACGCATTGGATGACGTGCGCGCATGAGCATCCACCGGGCGAAGAGGAGATGAGGGCAGCGCTGGTCGCGTTTTATTTGCGCGTAGTGGTACATGCCGGAATGTCGAAGTCTTGCGGGATGTCGGACCAGGCTGTCTTGTAAGAGACAAAGTAGTCATACTGGAAGGACCTGCAACAGGCGGTATAGTTACCGACGAACCACCATTTGTCACAAGAGCCTTCGATAGTGATGGCGGGATCGTTATGGGCGATGGCGGAGTACGAGGGGGTTCGGATGGGGTTGTGGGCGATGCCTTCGCAGAAAATGAATTTGCAGTCGGAGAATATGTGACGTAGTCAAAATGCAATGGCTCCGGATGCTCGTGGTTCGACAGGGCCTCTACCATCGAGGCAGGTCGAGGTATGCTCGCCCCGTTGGAAGGTCGTGGACGATGTTGATGTTCTACCCCTCCCAGACTTTCGGATCGCTGATGGATGGCAGGCTCATACATAGAGTGACCATTGGTGGTAATGGACGTAGGTGTTTGCGGGCGAAGCTGCGGGGAGGAAGACGTGCCATTAGAGCCTGGCTGGCTGGACTGGTTTCTCGTGTGTCTCTTGGACTGAACATAGCTCGCTCACTTGGAACACTCGCAGAGCCTGATACACGCACCTTGTAGGCCTGGTACGGTACGTATGGAGGACTGTTCATGGTGGTATCGGGCATGGTAAACAAGTCAAAGGGTCATTATGTAGTCGTGAATGCGTGAACTAAGGCGAGAGACAGCGTCGAGGCTCAAGCTATCCTCCTGTATTGACGGTTGCCGTTACATCATAAGTTCTTGTGATGCTATCGTCGCTGTGCAGAAGATGGAAACGTACCAGTGCAGAGAGCAGTTGGAGAGCTGCGGTAAGCTGTGGGCGCGAGACGATGCGTCTACGCGCCAGAGATACTCTGAGTCTGAGATACTGCGCGGCTGCGCCAAACGTTGTTTAAACGCGCGGTCGGTATCCGCAACTCACTGCTTCCCGCCATGTCTGCTCCTACTGGGATTGTTGTCTCTGAAGAACTCACGTCTGCTTTCTCGGATGCTGTAGCTTCTCAAGACATCAGGTTTATCAAAGTCTCTATCCGCAATGGTCTTACAGTCTGCCTTTCCGTGCTTGTCTTGACCGCTCATATCTTCGCCGTTCCCCAGAATCACTTGTTCCTGATGGCCAAACCGCACCATCCGGGACCTTGGAAGAGGATTTAGATATACTAGGTGGCCTTCTGGAGGATAATGTACCTGCATACGTCCTCGTCAGGTTGGACGACTCTCCCTCTCAGTGGCTAGCCATCTATTATGTCCCCGACTCCGCTAAAGTTAGAGATAAGGTATGCGTTTCTAGTATGTTTACTCGAGGACCTTCCTCTATACTCAATGCGCTATTAGATGCTGTACGCTGCGACGAGGACTACTCTAACCAAGTCTCTTGGTTCTGCACATTTTTCGGATAGTTTATTTGCTACGGACAAGAATGACATTTCTGCGGAAGCATATGTAAAGCATAGACAACACCTCGCCGCTCCAAAACCCATGAGTGCTAGGGAGAAAGAGATCGAGGCGGTCAAAGCAGCGGAGCGTGAGGCGGGAGGTCTGCAATACGAAGGAAGCCAAGCGAGGCGCAGTCATGTCAAGTCTGATGTCGGCTTGAAATGGACGGAAGATGTGGAAAATGCGGTAAGAGATTTAGCTCTGGGAAATAGTAGTTCCCTAGTAGTTGTTGTGAGTGTGCATGCATCTCTATTTAATTATGTCTGAGATCTGATGAGGTTACAGAGTATCAAGCCCTCCTCAGAAACGTTGGAATTGCAATCAGTAACCAAGTGCAGCGCTGACAAGCTGGCATCTATTATACCCAGTTCAGATCCATGTGCGTTCACAGATTAAGTCGCACCTACTGGCAATCTTGTTGACTCTTCTGGATAGCCTTTGCTTTCTTTGCTTGGCAACGAGATAGTATATCGCCTCCTCGCCGGGATCTAAGTACGTCATGATCTCATCTCCGCATCCAGCAATAGCTTACAAGAAGTACGCTAGTTTTCATCTACTCCTGTCCGTCTTGTTCGCCCGTCAAAGACCGCATGGTGTATTCTCTAGGATCAAACGATGTCTTCCGTAACGCGAATGGCATCCTCTCGTCATCTGGAGGCATTCCTGCATTCACGACACGCAGAGTGGAAACGTCGGATCCCACAGAATTGAATGAAGGATTTCTGACATCATGGCTGGACTCAAACGATCTCACTTCCACTAACAGTGCAGAAGCTCCAGTGCATAATACCGAGAAGAAGCCGTTTGCACGACCTAAGGGACCTGGCAGAAAGCGATGAAGCAAAAGAAGTAGAATGCGTCCATGTTGGTACAATAATTTCGTTGCTTTGTAGAGCTCAGTGCAGTGTACAGTAGCCGCATACTATAATGTGACAAGAACTCCGGGAATGAGCTGAGACGAGGACGAAACCGGGGTAATGGAGCGCCCGCTCGGCCGCCACCGACGACCGATTCCTGAAGTGTTCGCCATTTCGGGAAATTAGCGTCGGTCACATGCGCCAGGCGAGCCGTCGCCCGAACACGAGTGCGGGACGTCTCAGAGTCAAGGGACTTTCGGCTTACCCATCCGGGGGCCATGTCACTCATATATCAGCGCGACCCCGTCCCTTGAGCGCTGCACACTTGTCTTGACTGTCCTTGGACCCATATCATGCTTGCAGTAGCAAAGACCGGGCGTGCATCGCGATCGGCTAAACGCCTGACCACCCCGATAGCATTCGCCATCCGTCTGAAGGTCAAGGCATACAGCACGGTAGCGGACGTCCCTGTATCGAAGAAGTCGAAGGTCTATAACTCCGTGGACGAAGCTGTTAAGGATGTCAAGTCGGGGGATGTTTTGCTCAGTGGAGGTCTGTTCTCGACCAACTTTCACTTTTAGACATCAGCACTGACTCGTGGTCAGGGTTTGGATTATGTGGTACACCCGGTATGGAATTAGGATTGCGGCACATTAGACTTGCGAGTTGACGGCTTTAGAGCACAGATAGCCTGATTGGAGCGTTGGCGAAGAGATCCGATGTAACGAACTTGACTGCGGTATCCAACAACTGTGGTTCGGGGGAGCTAGGCCTCGGTGTGTACGGACCAGGGAACCTGACATTCTCACTGACGCGGACCACACAGGCAAACTTCTCCATAATGGCCAGATTGATAAAATGATGGCTTCTTATATTGGAGGGTATGTCATTGGTCTGTCAAGCTCTCATGCTCCTGTCGCTGAGTGAAGCAACACGCAGCAACAAGTATTTTGAATCCTTATACTTGAATGGGAAAATTTCTCTTGAGCTAATACCGCAGGGCTCCTTGGTGGGACGTCTCAATGCACACGCGGCAGGCATCCCCATGTTCTTTACGCCTACCGGAGCCTCGACAGCAGTAGAGGAAGGTTCAATACCTATTCGATACAATGATGGCGGTTTCTCGAAGGGTGTCGCAGTCCCAGGCAACAAGAAAGAAGCGCGAGTTATCAATGGACGACGATTCATCCTTGAGCCATCAATTGTTGGAGACGTTGCATTCATTAGAGCATGGAAAGTCGATGAAGTCGGTAACTGTGTGTTCAGGTCAGACTAAGTGTACTTTTCGAGTAGTCATGGCAGGCTGATTGCCTCACAGGTACACCGCAAACAACTTCTCAGCAACAATGGCCAGAAATGCTAAGCTCACCATTGTCGAGGTCAGGTACTATTGCATTCAGCGACTGTACGCGTGGTGTCTAATACTCTATGGACAGGCCGAAAACATCGTACCCGTTGGCTCGATTTCGCCAAACGCGATACATGTTCCCGGCATCTATGTGGATCGCATCGTGGAAGCTACGACACCCAAGCAAATCGAGATTACAACAATGGCCTCTAGTACTAAGTCTGAAGACGCCGCGCCCTTGACACCGGAGAAGAAGGTCGCACAAGAGCAGAGACATCGGATAGCCAAGCGCGCAGCGAGGGAGATCAAAGATGGATTCCACGTTAACCTGGGTATTGGAATGCCCACTCTTGTACCTGAGGTATGCACGGGGCGTGGTCTTGTTCCATCAATTCTGACTCAATTTCCTTGTCGGAACTAGTTCCTTGCGCCAGGCGTGCGTGTATGGCTTCAAAGCGAGAATGGTATTCTTGGCATGGGCCCTTACCCGACACATGAGCAACTAGACGCGTACGTGCAATATGGTAACATCTCCGGAATTCAGGAAGCTGAGATATGCCCTAGTGACATTATCAATGCCGGCAAGGAGACTGTCACCTTGCTGCCCGGGGCCTCCGTGTTTGGTGAATCTCTAGGAATCAAATCATGATTGATTTACTGATTCAGTGGGTTTGCAGATTCCAACGAGTCATTCTCGATGATCAGAGGAGGCCACATTGACATCGCGATTCTTGGAGTAAGTCGGTCTCTGTAGTGGATGAGAATGTGGGGGAAAAGAGCTGATTGCATTTGTCAGGCGATGCAAGTATCCCAAGCAGGTGACATCGCCAATTTTATGATTCCCGGCAAGATGGTGAAGGGAATTGGAGGAGCCATGGACCTTGTCTCTAACCCCGACAAGACCAAGGTTATCGCCGTGATGGAGCATTGCGCGAGGGACGGTAGCCCGAAGATTCTACAAGAATGTGAACTGCCGCTGACAGGGGCGAGAGCTGTCAGCCAAATCATCACCGAGCTTGCCGTATTCGACGTGGATCGTAATGGGGGAAAGCTGACGTTGACGGAGGTCCAAGAGGGTGTGACGGTAGACGAGGTGAAGGCAAAGACCGGGTGTGAATTCCAGGTTGCAGATAACCTTGGGACGATGTGAGCGGTGTGCAGCGCGTTGGGTGCATAGTCAGCCAATTGTTTTTTCCTACCTGTTTCTACGCGTAGTGCGGCTGAATAGACGCTGTTTTTGTACATAAGATGGGGCTGCCAGGAACCAACTTGAAGCTGGAGTACGACGAGTGGCGAAGAGATCGGACTTAGATCGGAGACACGGCAGTAGCCGCCGCCGCCCGTCGAATTGCCTGATATGGAAAGGGAGGCCGCGTTTTGGTGGGGGCGACGGCTGGGTGTCTGCGAACGTATACGGAGGTCCTCCGGTCCAGGGTGTGTCCATTGCCGGTCCGTCCTGGAAGAACAACGGTATATATACCCTCTCCGCCATTATGCGCGCACCTCGCCGTTGTGCTTCCTTCTTGCTCCTTCTCCCACCCCAGTGCTAGATCGCCATGTGGGCGCAGAGATTCAAACCCCCAGTCTCCCGTCTTCACACTCTCCGCCATTCTGTCGTGATCTCTGCACGCGTCCGATTCTATAGTGTAGTTACGAATGTTCCCACACCCCAGAAGACCAAGGTCTGGGACTCGGTGGAGGATGCTGTGAAAGATGTCAAGAGCGGGGACGTTGTCCTCTGCGGAGGTAAGCACCCCCGGTGTATGCGTCGGAAACCAGCTCGGCTCAACGGGGAGGGCAGGGTTTGGTCTTTGCGGTATCCCAGAAACACTGATCGAGGCCTTGGCGCGCCGCCAGGATGTCAAGAATATCACTGCCGTCTCCAACAATGCCGGCGCAAAGGATCTTGGTCTTGGTATGTGTAATGCGGATTTAAGGCGGAAAGCATTACTCACGCGCGGGGTAGTGAGGCTGGTCCAATCGGGTCAGCTGGAGAAGCTGATGATCTCGTATCTTGGAGGGTACGTGCTTTTCGGTTACGTCTCAGACCTTCGTCCCAACCCCGCTTCTACAGCAACAAGTTTCTGGAGTCGAAGTATCTGAATGGAGAAGTCGGTATCGAACTCGTCCCCCAAGGCACCCTTGTCGCGCGGCTGAAGGCGTATGCCTCGGGATACCCTGCAATCCTTACACCAACGGGAGCGTCAACCGCTGTTGAAAGCGGTGACATTCCCATTCAGTACAACGCGGGAGGCATGAAGAATGGTGTGAAAGTGCCTGGTAATAAGAAACAGACCATGGTATTCGACGGACGGAAATACGTTGTCGAACCTGCACTGGTTGGCGACGTTGCTTTTGTGCATGCATGGAAGGCAGACGAAGT
The DNA here is from genome assembly GCF_000313525.1 of Fibroporia radiculosa. Classification (NCBI taxonomy): domain Eukaryota; kingdom Fungi; phylum Basidiomycota; class Agaricomycetes; order Polyporales; family Fibroporiaceae; genus Fibroporia; species Fibroporia radiculosa. The sequence continues at coordinate 9,995 of NW_012133359.1, read as the reverse complement.
GGGTAATCTGGTATTCAGGTAATTATGTGATTTTTGAGGACCATACCACGGTACTGAGCTCTGTTCAGGTATACTGCTAACAACTACAACGCAGTTATGGCCCGGAATGCGAAACTTACCATCGTCGAGGCTAGTATTCAAACTACTCTTGTGTGAACAGACACTAACGCGTACAATAGGCTGAGGAGATTGTGTGCGCATAAATTAGCCTGCAAACTTTCGAATTCCTTACTAAGTCAATTCGTCTTCCAGGCCGGTAGGCAGTTTGTCGCCCAACGCCATTCATATTCCTGGCATCTACGTCGATCGAATAGTTCGCGCCACTCAGCCCAAAGCCATTGAGGTTCTAGCACTTGCTCAAAGCAAGGAAGCACAGGTTTCGAAACCATCGTCTGGTGAAAGTTCTCAAAAGGCTTCTAATGACTGGCGACACCGTATCGCGAAACGTGCGGCGAAGGAGATTGGTGATGGCTTCTACGTCAACCTCGGTGTTGGAATCCCAACGCTTGTACCTGAGGTTCGTTGTCGTCAATCCTGCTTGATGTTGCCAACTCAGCTCAGCTCCCAGCATTTGGACCCTGGTATGACTGTTTGGATCGAGAGTGAGAACGGTATCCTCGGTATGGGTCCCTATCCGACAGAGGAACAAGTGGACGCGTAGGTTTTTGTGAACACAGTACTCTGCGGAGGGTTGATGCTATCATCCCCTAGGGACATTATCAATGCTGGCAAGGAGACCACTACACTGGTTCCCGGAGCATCATGTTTTGGTAGGTGCTTTATATTCGTCCTCGTGCAGACATTGACACCATACTTGACAGACTCCATTGAATCATTTGATATGATCCGCGGAGGCCATATGGATGTAACATGTCTTGGGGTGAGTGTGTCTGTTATTGGTGCTGTACGGCCCATCTCAAATTTGTTAGGCTATGCAAGTTTCGCAAGCGGGCGATGTCGCAAATTTCATGATTCCTGGCAAGCTCGTCAAAGGCAAGTATCCTATCTGTTATCACCGCACATTGACTGACGGTCAAGTTTGCAGGTATCGGTGGTGCCATGGACCTTGTGTCAAACCCGGACAAGACGAAAGTCATTGTTACCATGCAGCACTGTTCGAAGGATGGCACACCGAAAATTGTCCAGGAATGCACGCTGCCCATCACCGGCGCGAGAGCGGTCAGCATGATTGTCACGGACTTAGCCGTGTTCAACGTGGACCGCAAGGCTGGCCAGCTGGAGCTGATTGACTTGGCAGAGGGCGTGACGCTGGAGGAGGTGAAGGCGAAAACAGCTTGCGACTTCAAAGTCTCGAGTAACCTTGGCCAGATGTAGTATATCATATACCAGTACATATACCGACTTTGCTGTATAACTATTACTTGCTTCATCTTATGGGATCAAAACAGTGTTTGACAAGAAGACGGGCGACGAGAACCGAATGTGAAACGGGTGTCTGCTGCGCATGCGGCGTGCGAGATGACGCTGAGGGATATGGGTTGCACCAAGCGCCGTAGTCGCAAGCTCGGTCGGTCCGTATTGGGGTCGTTGCCTCGAGGTCGGGGCTAGTGTCTTGTTCACGCTTATCCTCTCTGCCATTCTTCGGCGCCGCCGTGTCCATCGTTCGCAACGTCCAGCAGTGGTCCATCCAGTCCTTTCGTCCGGATAAACTTCTCTACGGCGCTCCGCCACGCCTGCTATCGCCTTGCCGGCTTCCTGGCTCCACCAGCATCAACTGACGACCCGTCCACCCCATCCCTTCCCTTGTTACGACTACGGGCGCGTCAGCCCACAAGGGTTCTGTCTTCGCGATGAGCTGGCTAGCGAATATTTTCTCTTCGTCGAAAAATTCGCTAAACTCGCGAAAAGCAATGTCCTCGACCCATGAGGCGTTCAGCCTGCCCACTACATCACCTAGCTTCCACCCGGATGCGTTTAATCCGGAGACATTGACAACACCCACAACCAGCACTTCATCGTATTCTTACCCTCCTCCATCATCCGGGGGTGCATACGATTATGTCCCGTACGTCTGTGGCACAAAATATCCTTTCAGCTGAGCTTGTCGACTGACTGACATTATATAGCGCTGGCACACGCTCAAGACAATCAACTATACTTCCGCTCCATTCCTCCTCCTCCCTTCCGCCACTGCCAGCGTACCCTCCTTTGTCCCATACTTGGGACCGACTGCGTGGATGGCTCTCTAGAGAATATCCAGAGCTGGGCGATACGCTTAACTACGGTATACTACCACAAGACCTTGCCCAAGTAGAGATGTCTATGGGGCTGGTCTTGCCCCCCACCGTCCGAGAGTCTTACCTATGTGTCGATGGACAGGAAGCCGAGTCTGCGGCTGGTTGCTCAGAGGGCCTTTTCTTCGGTCTCACACTGCTACCCCTTGAGGATGTCTTGGAAGAGTGGCGGTTTTGGCGGGAAGTGGATGATGATCCCAACACAGGTGCGAATCCGCGCTTACGGGAAGTGATGCAGTCGATCCCCACGAGCTGGGTAAGACGCGAATACTCGTCTCGGGGATGGATACCGCTTGTAGCGGACAAAGCTGGCAATTATCTTGGAGTAGACATGAATCCCGGAGAAGGTGGCGCCGCCGGTCAGGTCATCGTCTTTGGTCGGGATTTTGACACGAAGGTGGTTATGTGGAGGGGGGACGGCCCCAGCGGCTGGGGAAAATGGCTTGCGAGTTTCGTAGATGAGCTGGAGAGCGGAGAAGGATTTGAGCTTGGCGGGGCCAACGACGGAAGCGAAGGTAGCGAAGATTCGGTCGGATACGAAAGCTATTTCTTCGACGGTGTTGGTGGAGGTCAGGGAGATACTGGTGGTGATGCTGGTACTGGCGGACTGCGGATGGCAGGCGAATACAGGGGATGGAATGTTTTAGAGGCATGGGCGGATCGCAGTGTGCGGAGATGGCAGGAAGCTGGTCTATACTCCAATGAATCCTATCCCGTATGGGAGAAGGGGAAGGTAAGTTGGTCGATGGCTATGTCTTTACTCCTTGTGACACTTCTCCTCAGGTCCCAGAGAAAATATCTCTTGATCGCTTACCAAGTAGCTCTGGAGCCGAAGTCCCAATTCCCGTCTTCTCGGAGGTTGAAGAGACATCAGCACTTACTACAACGCCTTTGGGCAATGTAACCAACACGAGTCAGCCTTCGCGACCAGGAGTGCCCTCGATTTCGGTCTCCAAGCCTCCAGCACCTTTGCCTGTGGAACTTCCCACGCCTGAACCTATAAGCTCGCCGCCTGCCGACATTCGTTCTCTCCCCATTGACGATTTGGAAGCAGGTGGTGGCATAGTCATGCGCGAGATCGACAGCAATTCTTCAGTATCCACTATACCACTCTCAAAGCCACCAACACCACACGATATACGCAGGCGGTCTAATCCAATCGATCCAGTTCGGATACCTTCTCCTCCATCGAGAGTCTTGACAGACTCACCGGATACCATCATAGAAGTTGGGCCTGCCTCCTTTCATACGCCTGACTTGCTAGCTTCGTCAGACATAGATGTCCACCCTGCTCACTCTGGACCCTCACACGCTTCAATCGACGACGTTGTACTGGATCTCGTGGGGAAGGTGGATGATGATTCACCTGTATTCATTCAAGCTGAGGACACTGGGGAGCTTGATCCGCCGATTCGGCTGGTCGGAGGCGGAGGCATTTCCGGAATTGTCGATGACTCGGCGCAGAATGATGTTGCCTTCATTGACGAACCTCAACCAGTTGAACTGACACCTGTTCTCTCAAACGATTCAACAATAGCCGCGGGCGGAAAACATAAGAAAAAGAAAAGGATCGCTTCGAGCCTCAAGAGCATTGGGCAGCTTGGCAGCGGCAAGCGGAGGAGCGATTCTCTTTCGCTCGAGGGGAGTGGTTGACGCCGAGCATGAGACTTGCGCAGGACATTGATACGATTTACGCTGCTCTGCGGAATTCCTATCCTCTTTGACATTCGTTAGTACAGTGGCACGGCTTTCCGATACC
>NW_012133359.1:0-5789 GCF_000313525.1 Fibroporia radiculosa | reverse complement strand
TTTTTTTTTTTTTCTTTCGGATCGATTGCATCTACTTGGTCGCTTGCCATGGCACCCATCCGCCCCTCCAGTGAGTCCAAGTACCATCAGTTTGTTCTTCCTTCTGTACCGGTAGCTCACGGGGGCAAAGGCGCTTGCAATGCGGAATTAGCCACATGTAGACATGTTTCTGTTGAGATGCTTATTTTGGGTGCATGGTTTCCTATTGCGAATTGACACTTGGACGGCAATATCCGAGACTATATTGCCCGCCATAATAGGCAATCAGTTCTGCCTACTCACTTACTGGTAACATCGAACTACACGCTCGTCTGGGAGAGAACGGATATTTCATTGTATCCAACCTACTTCCATCATTCGCCGACGCATGTTCTCCTGTATTTGAAGCTGCTCTTACAGTTGTTTCTCTGGGTCTTAGGTGAATCTACGAATAAGTCGGCGTATCCACCTGTGGCGTTGTCGGTATATTTCTGAGCCAGTGAACCCGCCGACAATGTCGGATTCGATGGATGATTACGTTCAGGATCGTTTGGCACAACTAAGGTAAGTGATATCGAATTCTTTCTGCACTCACCGTCTCATCAATGTAGCGAAATCGCGAGACGGAGAAATCAGCTTCTCCAGGAAATGTACCATATGATCCAGAGAAGAAATCACGTTGGCACCATTCTTGCATATGAAGGTGATGATGCGGAGGAGCTGCAGGAATTTCTGGAGCGATTTGATCTGGAGAAACAGTGCGTCACCTAATCTCAGCTGTTTGACGATTCTTTAATACTGTGGAAGCCCGGACACCGGTCACATAGATAGTCTGACTGATACGGAGCTATTGGTCCCAACGTCGCCACTGGAAAGTCATGATACAGACAACACGAACGTCTCAACCCCAATTGACACTATACTTCTGTCTCCGGGGCCAGTCGGGTCACATCAGCAAATTCCCCTCTTTCCGGACGTTCAGGTTCTAGACTCAGCTGCAATGGATATTGATCAATCCAATATGCCTTTTCATACGGAAAGCGGTGGATATTGTCCTCCACAGTGGCAGCAGGCTTTTGACCTTTCTGAATCCGACCTCCCAACAACTGGTGTTGAGGTTCGACCTCGTACGTACATCATTCCGGCGCCACATCACTCGCCGGCACAAGCGTGTTTCCACTTTGACGATGTCATTGAGTCGTTGGATGATTCTTCAGCGGCAGAAGTAGCCAAGCGAATCACTGAGCAGATACAATATGACCCGAAGTATACTTTACCTCCCTCGAAGATACTTCCAGTCGAATTCAATCGTAAGGGCAAGTCTTCTCGACACCAGCGAAAGCGTGACAAAGAGAAGGACAAAAGCGATAAACCAGGAGATCGCAGTGATACCAGAAAAGAGGATTGGGTCTCCATGGGTTTTCATAAGTGGTGCGCTACCATTCGAGCAAATCCTGTATACAAGAAACTTCCAAAAGCCAACAAGTGCATCACCACCCGGGAGTGGAATGTGGGTCTCTATCAGCTCGGATACTATTGTATTCTAATGCCCTGCGATGCTAGATCGGTATGACGGAGCTTAGGTTGATTCGTACGTTCGAGCGCATGGAGTTACTTAAGGAGAGTCAAAGATGGAGCTTCCGGCAGCCTAAGAAGCAACGAGGCGTTGGTATATCGGCGAAGTCCCACTGGGACTATTTGATGGATGAGATGGTATGGCTAAGTTTTATTGTCCACTCCATTATGACTAATCATGATTTCATGTACGTAGAAATGGATGCGTATTGATTTTCGCGAGGAAAGAATATGGAAGATGGCTCTGGCTTATAGCCTCGCACATGCGGTGATGGATTGGCACATCGCCGGTACCCTAAAAGAACGTGTTTCGAGAGGTATTTGCGTGCTTTGGAAAAGGCCGCGGCCTCAGACACCCGAAGAAAAGAGCGGAGATCGTAGATTCAATGATGAAGTCGAGTTGCCAGACATGGACGATGATCGAGAAGTCGATTCAAGGGAGACAAATACGCCCGCTAACGACTACGTTTCTGAAGATGATAGTGATGACGAGCAAGAGAAGGATCGCCCAGACGGGCTAGATTTGCTGGCATCAGGAGAGGTCGTTGAGGATGCAATCACAACACACGAGGAACTCCGAATTGACCGTGATAGTGGTAAGCAATCGCCTAGCGATGTTGACCATTTTCAGCCTAAGTTGGAAGACGTCGAAGACTTGTCTGCCTTGCATAGTTCAAATCCCCAAGATGATCTCAATGCCATGGATGTGGATGCAGAGATTCAGGGGACGTCTGCTGCTGGAGAACGTGAGGAAGCAGTTACGAAAGTCGAAGAGTCTACAGCGCCTCTTCGTGGCCTTAAATCTGATTCCAAGGATCCTATTCTAGGGAGTAGTATAATCGATGACCGGCAGTCTGCTCCTCTGCCACACAAGTCCAAGCCCAAATCCAACTCCTATGCACCTATCCGGAGTCAAATTATGAACTTAGACGATCACGAAGTTTTCCTGGATTTGGACGCCTTCGATCTCGTGAAGGGCATGTCTGAGCTTTCTACACATGATTATTCATCTCCTGCTCATCCCACCCCTGATCTCTTATCCATTTTCCCTAACCTCACACCTCTATCTCTCTTTGATCCCATTGCTCCTGGGGTTATGTCGGCCGGAGGTTCAGATGGTCGGAGAAAGTCGGACAAGAAAGCAGACAAAGATGATCCGCACAGGAGGGTTGACGAAACGACAGTCAATCGGCTCGTTCCAATGAGCGGATTCATGCACATCAGGCCTACGCTTCTTGGCCCTTTGCAGCCATCACGGCATTGGAAGGGTGATCATTGGAACGACATCGACGAGATGCCCGTAGAAACTGATCCTGATATGCTGCCTCCACGACCTGTTGATGAGACTTCGTGCAGTATGTATAGGTCCGTACCACTGTATCAATTAATTCTGACGCCTTACGCTAGGCTTGTTCGAGAACAAGCTCAATTCGCCCGCTGCGCACTCGTCTTCGCTACCTGGCTCATCAAAAGGAAACAAAGGTCGTGGAAATGACCACTACTGGACACCGCACGAAGATGTTCTGTTGAAACAGTTATACGAAAAGTATCATAATAACTGGAGACTCATCGCGGATGCTTTCAATTCGTCTAGAGTGACAATTTCGACAGATAGAAGGACCGCACAAGATTGTTTGGATCGTTGGTTAGCACGTTGGAGCTCGGGAAGCCATCCACAAGACGATGTCCATCCCAAGATATCCACTGCACCTAGCCAGATGACCACGAGAGGGCACAAGCGTTCAATGAGCACCACGGCATTGGTAAACGCAAATAATAATCCAGTCCCCCTTACAGAGTCCAAGAAGCGTCGTCGGCACAATTTACTGCACGATTTTATTCGTAAATCTATAAAGAAGAAAGAGGCGACTTTGAAAAACAATGGTAGATTCTTCTGTTGCGATTTTCATAATAGTGTCTGATTTCGCTTCTGCAGCGGCTGTTCAACGGAAGCCGCAGCCGGCTATTCACGACACCCATGGACAATACAACAAGATGCCAAGACTCACGCCGCAGGAACTTAGTCGAATGAAGGCTGAGAGAGAATCAAGAGAATCGCAGGAATCGATTATCAGGCGAAGAAACGAGAGCGAACTGGCTCGACAACAGCAGCTACTTCGAGAAGCTCAGCGCTTACAAGGCGCGCCCAACGTAGGTGGTCAAGGAAGGACATGGCGTCACGCCTCTAATGTATCCAACAGGCGCAGATTGCTCAGCAACAACAACAACAGCAGCAGCAGCAACAACAACAGCAGCAGCAGCAGCAGCCTCAGCCTCAGCAGCAACAAGTCCAGAATGGCGCGGCTAGGGCTATTAACAATGGGGTTTCACAGACCCAAATGCCCCAAATCCGAAGTCAGGTCGGTATTTCTCAGCAGCAGCGACTGTCCAATCCAATGGCTCTAGCGAATGCCCGTCTTTCGCCGACGCAAGTTATGCAGGCTCAAGCCCAAGCTCAAGCTCAGGCGCAGGCTAGAGCTCTAGCACAAGCGCAGGCACAGCAGGCACAAGCCCAAGCTCAGGCACAAGCTCAGGCACAGGCACAAGCACAGGCTCAGGCTCAGGCTCAGGCTCAGGCTCAGGCTCAAGCTCAAGCTCAAGCTCAAGCTCAGGCACAGGCTCAAGCACAAGCACAAGCACAAGCGCAGGCGCAGGCTCAGGCTCAGGCTCAAGCTCAAGCTGCAGCATCGAATGCGCTGAATGCTGCAGCGTCGATAAATGGTGGACACCTGTCTCCTCCTTACGCCGCGAGAGCGACGAGCTCGTCTCCTGCTGTTCCGCAGCAGTCGCCTCCTCTGCCTGTGGGCACGCCTATCCACCCCGCCAACTCACCGCGTCCGCCGTCTGCTCAGGCTCAAGTCCACCAAGGTGTCCCGGGACAGGCCGGCGGCGCAGCGCGGCAGGGCACCAACATGGGCTACTACCACATCCCCGGGCTGCACAACGCGCAATTCACGCAGGAGCAGATGGAGCAGGCGATGCAGCTCCAGAATCTACTAAGGGTGCGTCCGTGCTCACGTCATGCGGGCCGCGGGCTGACCTCGGCGTCGCGCAGCGCAACGCGGCCAACCTCCCGCCGAACGCGCAGAACGGCGCGTATTCCTAGTCGTAGAATAGCCGCGGTGTCCTTCTCGGCCCCTGCAGACCATCTGTACTACTTAGCCCCCTTGCATAATGTGTCGTCCTGCACCGCGATCGTCCTGGGCTGCAGCGTGTCGTTTTTTTTTAATATTATAAATTCGACGTATTCTGCGTTCGTCACGTGATGGCCATGGGAAACCGACGTCACTCCCCACGGCACCGCTCCTGAGTCCGCCGCCGCCAGACGGAGACAATAACTGCACCTTGCACCCGACGTTAACTTACTACTCTTTGACTCGCACTGCAGACATGTCCTCCGGTCAGACTGCACAAGTGAGTGCGGGCGACTCTGACGCCCAGCTCGACGGGCACTGACGAGTGCCCCAGGACGGCGCGTGGAAGTCCCGCGCGCAGGCGGAAGAGGCGCAGTACGCCCGCGAGAAGGTGCGCCCCCCGCTCTCCGCCGCCCGGCGCGCGCACTGACCGCAGAGCACCCGGCGTCGCCAGGAGCAGGCCCAGCTGGCGGCGCTCAGAGACCAGGCCCGGGCCGCCAAGGCAGCGGACAGCACGCCCGGCGGCACCGGCGACGACAGGGACTTTGAGGGCGGCTTCGGCGGGCAGGAGGATCTCGAGGATCGCTACGCGACGACTTCCGGGGAGCACTGACGCGGTCCAGCATATGCCTCCCCTCTCACGCCTCGAAGGAATGCACCAGAATCAGTCGATTGATTACAACAAGTATGAGCTGGCCCCTGCAGCGCGCGCCAGTACGCGTGTAGGCCGCGGACACACATCTAGGGGTGATAAATAGCAGTACGTCGTGAAACACGTCCGGGGCCGTACACAATATAGGGTGGGTCCGCAGAATACACTAGTGCGCAAGACCAGGAACAGTACAAGGGGCAGTATCGCGTATGGATCAAGGAGCGTCCGCGTCGCCTATGGTCCGAAGAAATATAACATTCACATTGCGCACTATGCGCGCACCGGCGCAGGGGTGATGACCGACGCCGGGACCTCCTCGCGCCGCGCCGCACCCGAGCACAGTGGCGCGGGGGGGTCCGTGGGGCCGATCCACGGGAAGAGGTAGCTGCACGTCGCGATGGCGGTGTAGAGCCCCGCGGTGTCGGACGGGTTCGCCCAGCCGTCACCGA
>NW_012133358.1:959-24324 GCF_000313525.1 Fibroporia radiculosa | reverse complement strand
AGGCAGCGGTTGTACTGGGGCGCCGCGCGGGCCATAGGCAGCCGTGAGGACGACGGAGCATTGGCAGGGCACGGGAGGCAGCTCACCTGAAAGTGCTCGTCGATGGGCTCGTCCGAGCCCCGCAGCACGGCGGACTCACCCGTCTTCCAGTCCGTCACCCGCGTGGTGGCCGAGTCGTCGCTGTAAGCGATGAGGCTGCCCTCGAGCGCAATCGGCCTGTATGTCGTCTCAATCGTTCGCACGGCTTGAAACTCTGCCCGGCCGCCTTCTCCATCAACGAGGGACAGAATCTGTATATATTGTCGGCTGCAGACGCCAATCTGAACAAAGTTCACGGAGGGATAGACAACGGCGCGAGACGACGAACCTGGAACCGTGGATCGACGCAGCGACCACACCGTCGGAATCCGCGTCCGAGTTGACGACGACGCCGGTGAAGATCGTGCCCTTGGGGCCCCATTCGGCAAGTTTCCGCTCGCGGACAGCGCCTGGAGCGCACCCGTCCGCGGTGATCTCCCAGCAGGTGATCAGGGACCAGATGCCCTTGGAGATGGTCAAGATGCGCCGTCCGTCGTGGCCAGGAAGGATGTGGATGCCGGAGATCCCCGTCCCGACGCTGGCCGTAAAGTCGACCACCTTCCGCGGCTGTGCGTAGGGGTCTTGCCAGAAGCTCCCGATGCGCAGCGCGCGCAGGACGGCCCGCTCGAGCTCGGCCGTGGTCATGGACTTGAGGCGGCGGTGGGGGAACGGGATCCCAGCGTGCAGAACCTGGCGGACGTAGGCACTGTGCCAGATCATGCGGGTGCGACAAAGCACGAGCATGCGCCTGGAGGTCTACCCCCCGGTCATTGCGGGCGGGGTGGGGGGAAGCAACGACGGACGCACCTGCCTCAGAGCCAGGATGGAGGACACCGGGAGGAAGCTGAAGATGATGATCAACGTATCATCGTTCATTCCGCAGAACGACACCATTCTGGAGCCATCCATGCGGAAGAGAAGGGGGGGGGGGTGCTCTACGGAATGGGTGCAGCTGGGTCGACGAGCAGAGCAGCTGCAGACGAGGGCGAGTGAGAAGGGAAGCAAGTCGTGTGAGTCGGCGAGTAAGTACTCATCCACGGCGCTGACGATCGTCCCTGTAGAAATTAGAATGTCACCATCTGCCTGCGAGCCGAGCTGGCTGGTGCCGTGCTGCTCGGAGATCAGGCATGCACTCGGAGTAAAGCCCAAGTCCGGAAGAGGCTGGTGCCTCGGCCACGCAGCGGAATACGTATCGCTGGCACGGCCAACTGGGCCTGGCGTTCGCCAGTGGCCACCCGTGCGCGGAACATACTCGGCGCATGCCTCATCCCCGGCATTCGCCAACGCAGATACGCGAGCGCAGAACACTCACCGCTGCTCTCAACCTTTTCTCTGCCCAGGATTTACCACACTTTATCCGACGATGCGATGGGTGGTGAGAGTGCGGGAGCAGCTTGTCGTAATCCATAGAGCGCGCGCGAGCGCCTCGATGCGGCGGCAGCGACCTTCGTGGGCGCCTCCGACCTTCGTCTCCTGTAGCGAAACGCATTCAGCGGAAAATTGTCCCTGGCCGTATTGTCTTACACAACACCTCTCACCTCATCTCGGTGCCACCATTGTTCATCCCTCCAACTGGCACATATGTACGACAACTTTGGCCTTCCTACCCACCTTGACGAGCGAAAGGGTTCGTTCGTTCGATGGCTGCAGAGCAGACACCTTGACATTGTGGTGCGCAGCGTGTAACTGACGTCGACGGCTCGACGCGATGGGCGACAATTCGCGTGCTTGAATGCGGACAACTCGCGAGCGAAGGCAAACAAGGACAAGCTGTGGGAGGAGGGAAGGCCCGCTGCACATTCTATGAAGGTCATCTGGTGCTGCCTTCTGCATGCTCTACGACCTTGTGTCGGTGTATTCTGCATTCTTCAGCTGCTGCTGGAGATTCTTCATGGCTACTGAAGACTGAAGACATGGTCCTGGTCTCTCGTGCTTTGTAGCTCAGTATATTGCCGGGATAGCTCGTAGCATTTGAGCCGGATGCCTGTCAGCCTGATGGTCGAATCTACGGCTGTCTATCGTGTCTTTTTTCAGCCGCTTCCCGCGCTGGATGGTCCTCCAACCCGCCAGGTACCTAGCAAGAAAACCGTGCGGCTTGCTTCCGACTCGTTGGGCACGTCAAGTGTCGTAGGACTCGGCGGTATTCCCGCAGCTAAAATGAGATATGGGGTAACGTTGAGTTGCCTCTCTCGCCGGTATGTTGATAGGCCGTATACATAGAGCCGCAGAAAATGTGGAAAGGAGCGGAAGCGGAAGTTTGGCACGACACCAAAGAGTCTTGCATTTCGTGTGTTGCCGAAGTACCTTGCCATGTCCATGCCATGTACGCCGTCATCATTTGATTGCTGGTGAGCCTCGAATCATATGTTGTCAATTTTCCTACGGATGTACTGTGTGTTGTCGCACTATCAGCGGTTTTTCAGCGGTTCAGCCTGCAAGGCTGGGATTTTCCATTGAGCGCTTCAATAGTGCCCCCACGTTTTGAATGTAGACCGCTCGCTCATTGGGCCTCAGTCCGTGGAGGAATTGTAAGCGAGGAAGGTAAGAAGACAAATATATCGATGTCTGACTTGTTCGTGTATGTTCAAGGCCTTCCCTATTGCGCCTCGTAGATGCGCAAGCTCGGATCGCCCAATGGTTTGGCGAGGGCCGATGATTAATCTACGAGTGGGTAAAGTGCTTCAGCGACTGCTAAGCATGTTGACTGTCGGCTGGACGGGTTCTCCCGGCGAGAACAACCTAGTGTCTGAGCCCGTGACAGGAGAAGGCGTCTTGTACCCTTACCCTTAATTTTTGCGGTTGTGCAACGCGGCAAGAGGCCTGTCAGGAGGCGAGCGCACAGGCAAGAATACCCCCAGAATTCTTCGAGGACGTCATTCGGCGTTGAGCGACACGAATCCCATCTGGGTCTTGGGCTATAACTGGCACACACTGCGTCTACAACTGCCTGGGCTTAGATTTTTATAGCGATGGCTCGCCGTGGAATACCGGGTCTGCCAAGCGTTCCAACGGGATCTCCTCGCAGAAATAACGATAGTGAAGATTGCTGACTAGGACAACATCTGCGCGCTGATCGCCTTCGAGCTTCTGATACGGCTAAAGAGCGAGCTTAGGGCCATGATAGAGGATGCACGGATTTTTGGCATCATGCAGGGCAACCCAGTGGCGCTGACTACTCACGCAGCCATGCCTGCAAGTATTTGCAGCAATGACTACGTTTTCCCTGCCAAGTCAGTGCCCATGCCGAACCACTGATACTCAAGAGTAGGCCTTTGTCCGCTTTGCATTGCTTACCGTTAGACGGATGTACAATACAATGTATTTGCATCGCTCTTGCGGCCGGTATCATGTGCGCATTAATCCTTGCGTTAATCTGCATAATCATGGAGGATATCCCAAGGAGCGGGCACGCAGCCAGACGTGATAAACTTGCATTGCTCGAATAATATCTACAAACGTATTATATTGAACGTAGCAGGCTAGCAATCAAGTCGCGTCCAGACGGAACCGAACTCCCGCGTCCGCGTCAGCTCACGTGCAGTGCAGTTCGCTCGTTGCCGGGAGGCCTGCAGCCGACTTTCCCGTCTACATCCGGCTTCGACGTCAACGCTATTGCTCGTCTGTCTCGTCCATGAGTCTCTCGTCGTTTTTGTCGTCGTTTCTCCCCGTCGCGTACGCCGACGCGCCAGCAGAGGCGGAGGAGCCCAAGGAGGAAGAAGCTCCCGCGGAAGAGTCTGCCGAGGAGCCCGCTGAGGAGGAACAGGAAGAGGAAGAGCCCGAGGACGTGCGTGCATTCGTTCCGTCTTCTTGTGAGGCAGGATTGATTGGCCTCATGAGTAGATCATGCCTGCGCTGAGAGAGGAGTGCGAGCAGTCGGCGAAGTGCGTGGCTGCCACAAAACATTTCCAGCACTGCGAGGAAAAGGTGAATGCTGGCAAGGGCTATAAGGGCGAAGACTGCATCGAGGAGTTGTACGTCGCGTTTTTATTGTCCTTTTCCGCATTAATTGCTGACGCACGCCCGTCTTTAGCTGTATGTACACATTTCTTTGCTGATGCGGTACATCGCTGATCATATTCCACGTTACTAATTTTTCATGTCATTCAGACCAGTGAGCAGTCTTCTTTTAACTGTGTATGCTTATTCTAACCGTTCGCTGTGTTTGACAGCATGATGCATTGTGTAGACGTGCGTATTGTCCCTGCCATCGTATCCTTCCAGTCTGACCTGCCGTGCATAGGGCTGCGTCGCGCCCAAGCTTTTCGCGAAGCTGAAGTAGTGCTCCTGTGTTGCAGCTGGTATAGAGATTGGGTAGGTGTCTTCCGTCTGGCCTTCGCGCAACGGAAGCTTACGACTTGTGACATGCAGGTTACGACTCGCGACGTAGTAGACGGTTGTGTCGCGACAGTCGACCGACTAATAAAAATCTTAATTGCTGTTTCATTGTTACCTGCATGCGTTTCCGCGTACCGCCGTCGATGATTAATTCACTGGAGCTAATGAGATGCCTGACAATCATCGTCTCTGCAGCTCTTCGTTCAGATGACGACGAGCCACCTATCTATTTGGCGCCTCCCTCGTCTGATATCTTGCGGTGACCACCCTATCATGACCATGGATATTACATCTATCTTGTTCCCTAGTCTTCCCTAGGCCGCCCCTCACGACCTTTGGAGTGTTCTGCGGACGGTCGTTCTACTGTTCCCCATGAATGTTCGGAGCCAAATTTTGGTCGCATATCTGGAATATCCATAATAGTGTGTACCTCCTCATTTCGCCGGATCCACGGAGTCCGATGCTGTCTTGTCGTATTTTGGTGTCTTATTGATCTGAAGTTGGTTGAAGTGCTTTTCGTTATGTGGGCTGTCTAGCAGAGCTATCTTAAGTGCATACCGCGAATGTCGTCAATATGTCACACTTTCAGGCCGTCAAACCTGCCTCCCCAGGCTTGATTGGCGCGAAGACAACTGGGCGGCACAGTCTCGTGTCCTGATAAATGACTATCAGGCACAATGTGTAATAGAATTGATGGAAAGAGTAGATGGATATAATATGCAACACGGTATACTCATTAACGCAAAATGAGTCCCCTAGCAGACCGGCGTGATATGTAGGTTGGTGATCTGGTGTCTTCGTCAGAATACTGACATTACGTCTTCATCCGCATCCTAAGAGAACGTGGCACTTTAGATGTTTCTGTAGTCCGAAACCACAGGGGGATGAAATCCTAGCAGTGGCTCCTATTTTTCTGCAGCAGCTTCATCTGCAGATGTCACCACTGATCGAAAGAAACGGGTAGGCCATGCTCTGCGCCGTACTTTTGAAATTGAGAGAGTCAATTCGCTAAGTTCGCGGTCCTGCTTATGGCGGACGGAGGAATGTCCTTGGTCGCGGATTCAGGTCATCGTGAGACTTAATTATCCTGGGCCGTTTTCGGCCCGCCTGTGGCGAGCAACTTCCTCAGAATGGCGAATTCTTGTCTGTTCCCTCACTGCACTCTTGCAAGTCCTCTAGGTCGTCTGGAACCTTGCCAGTGCGACCATGTCCGGTATGCACCCTTCCTCGTTTTAATTTTTGCTCCCTCGACCCTATCCAGCCATCTATCCAGAGATCGCGACGTTCGCAGCAGGGTGCTTCTGGGGTGTTGAGCATATTTTTCTCAAGCACTACCCCATTGCACAGAACAAGGGCCTCCTCCGCACTGCGGTCGGCTACACCGGCGGGCTCGCAGAGGCCGTCAACCCCGACTACAAGACCGTCTGCACCGGCCGCACCGGCCACGCCGAGTCCCTCCGCATAGAGTTCGACTCCGCCGTCGTAACCTACGCCGAGCTTGTTGGTGCGTGTTGTCTGTTCTTGTCGTGAACGTGCGTGTGACGCTCGTGCAGAGTTTTTCTACAGGACACACGACCCGACCACACTTAATTCGCAGGGGAAAGACAACGGGACCCGTGCGTCTTCTGGCTCGGATCTCACACTAACTAGTACTGACATTCCTCCTGATTTCGATAGAGTACCGCTCCGCCATATTCTACAATTCCCCCGAGCAGCGCGAGATTGCAGTGCGCGTCACGGAGGAGGTACAGAGGAAGCATTTTGATCCCGTCGGTGCGTGCTTCGTCTTTCCTGTGTCTTTACAGCCATCTCACATTTGATGTGCCGTTTCTTGGGGGAAAATATACTGGAGCGCGAGGGTATTTTCCACAGTGGATGTCCGACGGAGCACCATCCTGGGTCCAGTGTGTTTTCCAAGGAGCGGCACATCATTTATGATAGTCCATTTCCCCATATATCACCCTATTGTACCACAGCTCCATCACATCAACCCTTGCTCCTGCCCTACGTCCCACACGTCTTTCCTCACAGACTGCTGACCACAGGCTGCATTTTACTAGGCAAGAAAATCGTCACGGAGATCGTTGCTGCAGGCCCGTGGTTCGATGCGGAGGAGTATCACCAGGAGTACCTCCACAAGAATCCTTCCGGCTACCACTGCCCCACGCACACTCTTCACTGGTGACCACATTTTACGGTGGCATTGTGCCGTGGCTCCTCTCGCATTCTGGTATTGCGTTGAGTGCACTGTGTAGCCGTAAGTGAACTAGGAAATGCGTTGTGTATATTAGGATGTGATTATCGGACTCCTCGCGGCCGGTACGGAATCGACACTTTGTATATTTCAGCAATATGTTCTCTTAGGACATAGGATTTGCGAGGATGTACACAGCTCACAATTGAGAACAAGATACCTCACAGTTGTTCGAATTGCGGACCGATGTTGACTTGTACTTGCGTGAGCAGGCTGACCAGGGGGGGGTCCCGATTCCCGAGGGTTAACTACCAAACATACAGATGCGTTCGAAGAGCCAGGACCCCCAACGGCGGCAAGTAGAGCAAAATTTGTGCGCTCCCCGGGGTTAATTCCTCAGCCTGCAGCCGAAACGTGTGACCGGGGAGCAAACGCGCCATGTGCGAGCAGCGAGGAGGAGTCCGTTCGCGCGCATACATTCGGCGAAATCGATCGTGACCCGTTTCGTCCTTACCCTTTTGGGCTAATCCTCCTTGCCGTCTTTTCACCAGTCCACTCGGATTAGAGCATAGCAACGCGGACATGGACATGGCTCATGTTTGCAGCAGATTCTCCTCGGTTGCCTGTAGCACCGCGCCGACGAACGACCAGGGGGACGCGGCGAACGACGAGGAGGCGATCAAGGTCACGGAGATGAGTAGCAAGGGAAAGGGACCCGATTGGGAGCTACTGGACTGGAACATTTTCAGCTCTGGCTATACTACTCTGGGCTTTCCACAAGACATCGATAGACCAGCGCCGCCCTCCGAGAGCGTCGTTCATATAAGCCCGCGCACCGTTCGAGTGCTCCTGATGCCTCCGCTGGTGTTGATCAGATGCCTCGAGTCGCCGGAGGACTTGGTGAAGGCTTGGGTGGATTGCTATCGATGTACGTGCCCCAATCGTGCCCCAACCAAGTGTGAATTTCACAATCGTCAACCTCTGCCTGGGCTCTCGCTACAGGTAATTTCCGGCTCTGGATGCACGGATTCAGGAATACCGACATCAATTTGGACAACATGATGCGTGACCCCGTCTCGAAGCGAGGGATTCTGTGCAGCTTTGACTTGGCTCGAATCTGTCACGATAACCCTAGTACCACTGAACGAGAACGTCCGGGCACTGTTCCGTTCATGGCGCTGGAGGAGGACTATCGTGTTGGTCGAGTTTCCCGCCTCCACCGCCACGAGCTCGAATTATGCATATGGGTTTTGACTTATGCATTGCTGTTGGATGCGGTTCCTGACATCAAGGCCTGGGATACGGAGCACTGCTCGCAGTGCAGAAAGGAGAGAAATGATTTCTTATCACAACTCAGCAAACATCGCGCGTCTTTCGCCAAACAACCTCTGTGGGAGACGATCAGCAACCGTACTGCTCGCTGGTTGGATCTGGCGATACGGTGTGTGCGTCACGCCCGATATCAGCGTGGGGGTAACGCTCGACGTGCGAATGCCCCCGGCGGGAGCATCTCAAGCGAGGATGAGAAGCTTGGGGTGCAGTGGACGAGCAGTAGACCAGAAGCAGCCTCCGCGGTCATTCAAGATTTCGAGGAATTTTTGACATTGAGAATGGCAGGTTTGGGGTTTGTTCCACTCATGCAGGATCGGCTGTCGGTTTCATCCTGAATGTAGATGAATAGTTGTGACGGTCGCAATTGTGCTCAATTTCGGTTACCTCTAGATCATGACTTGACGATGGTGTAGACAGTGGTTATGCCCGTCCTCAATGGTTCTGCACGATATGTTGTACTAGAATGGCATACATTGGCAGTTTGTGATCCACGGATAAAGCATTGCTATTCGAAGACACAAATCCAGCCCGTGACATCGGATTGACACGGTGCCGCTACGTAGGTTCCACGGTGGAACCTACATTGCTCTCTGTGAAAAGGCTGTGGACAAGTCCACAAGCAGACGTAATCATGAGAACAAATGCCAGACTCACGGGTGAGTGAGTGGAGATTGGCTAATATTGTGAGAGGAACGACTGAACTTTCGATACACACAACGAATACCATGCGTCCTCCGTCAAAGAAGAGTTTCAGACTGCAGTTCAGTGATCGGCTTTTCTGAGTAGCTACATCAGGCAATTGATCATGTCAGTTTCGTCCAACTTGCCTATTTCTTGGGCAGTAGCACCATGGAAGCAATGTGCCAGCACTAATCTTCAGGAGGTCGAGAAATACATAGCGGCTGCAACGTCCTCCAATAGGCAATATAATATTCGTTATTCCACCGCACAGTACTGTGACACATTACCCTGCAGTCTTACATAGAACCAAGAAAAAGAAAATAGAAACAAATTACGACCCACTCGCGCAAGCCATAAGGCCGCACCTCCCCCCAGGCGGTCCAAGCAACCTACAAAAACTCTGTAGGATGGCGCCACTCGGCGTCCTCGCAGCCTTGTGTCTCGAGCCACTCGCGGACGTGTGGGTGCCCGCGCATTTCGGGCCATGCGGTGACCTTGAGCTGTCCGTCTATGCGCACGACGGTATAGTAGTTCTCGTCGATGCATGCAACATGCACCATCGGGAACCCCTGCTCGACGACCGCGCGCACGTCTGGCACGTCGATCTGCGAAAGCCCGATGAAGCGCAGGCCCGGGGGCAGCCCCGCGCGCAGTTGCTAGCAGCAGCAGCGGCGGCAAAAACACGGATAGTAGAGCAGTGATGAGAAGCGGCGTCAGCGCGGGCGAAGGGCAGAGCGGAGGGGAGAACACACCGTGACGAAGCCGAGCGCGTCTGTCAACGCCTCGGTGTGCAGTGACAGCGATTGCACGCCCCGCGGGACGAGCCACATAGCGACGGCGGCAGCGACGTCTTGAGGGAGTGTCGCAGTGAGGCTACGCAGCTCGACGAGAGAGGGCAGGACGCCCCATACGGTGGCGTCATACCCGAGACGGCGCTGGGCCCACACGGCGCTCGGAACGGAGAGACGCAGGGTGTGCAGCGCTCGTCGGTCGCGCAGGAACGCGGAGATGGCGGGAAAGAGGTCGTGGTCGTCGACGCCGTAGCCGAGGAGGGAGAACGAAAAATGGCGCAAGAAGGGCAGTGCACGTACGTGTTCGCGGAACTGTGTGGACGCGTTACAGTCGAGTACGCACTGCAGGCGTAGCGACTCGAGTTGCGTCGCCCCTTGGAGGATGTCTGTGATTGCATGTGAGTCGGGCGGGAGCGCGCCAAGGAAGTCGAGGTGCGTTAAGTTCCGGAAGGACAGCGCCTCACTTGGCAGAATCCAGTGCTGGTTCTGCAACGTGACTGCACGTAGCGATGTCTTGTTTTGCTGCAGGAACTCGATTACCTGTGCAGGGCTGCCGCCGCTACCGACATACGAGAACTGTGTAATATGGCGGAAGCGTGGGATTTGCAATTCTGCCGTCCCATCTGAAGGCCTAGGGGAAAGAATTATTTCTCAGTCACAATTTCCCGGGCTAGGAATGAGGTGGCGAATGACTAAGCATACACTCACGTTAGTGATAGCCCTCGCAGCCGATGATTCGTGCTCTCCAAAATACGTAGAAAAGAGTGCATTTCTCTCCATCGCATGGAACAGTGCACGTTTTTGAGACTGTGAAGTTTGGGGAGTGCATTTGCAAGCATGCCTGTAAAGAATCAATATTGATATCCACGTGGGGAATTTGCTACTTCATTACCTGTTTGGAAGGTCATGGACGAGACATCTCGTCCCTGGAAGAATACACGGAGCATTTTGACATGTTTTGCAAACTCATCGTCGACAATGATTCGGGTGAGAATGTCTGCACTGCGTTGAGACTCTCGCTTATCTGATACTGACCGATGACAATGAGCATTCCCGCTGTGTACGCGTGGCCCTTGCGGTGCTTACCAAAATATAAGTCTATTTTTTGGAACAAAAGCTGGCTGGCGATACGAGAAAGGACGTGGGGAACGAGGAGTAGGTTTTTTAGATCGCGGGGTGAGAGCCAACGGGCGATCTCACGCCAAATTTCCGTCGAGAAGCCAGGTGTCGTGTGGGGCTCTATTGGCGCCTGGCGCAGGACGGCCATGATGAGCAACGAAGACGGGTGCTGTGAGAGGAAGGTGGAGTACATACTTTGCCAGGATTTGCTACGTGCTGTAGCATGAGCGGCTTCGCTTCAGGGTGCTCGGGCTCAAGTTCCATAATGGCGCGGAGGTCTGAAACGAAGAAAGAAAGCGGTGAGCCTAGGGCAGAGGACTGTGCGACTAGAATGGTCTCGACCTTGGTGTGCGCCCACATGGAGGCCCGCGGCGAGTCTGGCCTTTGCACGCATTAGACGCGCTTTGGTTGCGTTCGCGACGGATAACTTGCTTAGTGAGAGACAGGACTGGACTGCATTCTCGACGAGGGTTCTAGAGCTACAAATTGACGAAATTAGGGAGTCGGGGGATGCGCGAGGATTCTAGGTGAATACGGACCGTTCTAGCTTGAGATGACCCATAGCATACAAGAGCACGTCCGCTTTATATTCATCAGAAAGTCCTGTGGTGACGTCGCGGATGCAGGCGTCGAGGATTTTTGGGTTAAACACGTTCATGATGGCAAGATCGCGAGCAATGGAAGCGATAGACTCCGGACGCAGCTGGTAGGGAGCTAGTGGAGACGAGACTGAGACAAGCCCTGCCAGGCGGATGATATATGTGAGGAGCCAACAACTCGTAACGATCCGGCAGCAGATTTTCGAATTCGTTGCGAGCGGCGAGCGGCAATACGGGTGCCGGTGGTGAGCAGTGAGCGTTACGGAACCGGGCGCTGTACGCGGAGGTGAGTAGGACGGCAAGGACGCGGAGAACGACGAGAGACACAGGAAGGAGCGGGGAGGGAGGGAGCGCGATAAAAGAACAACGCGGGGCGATGGTCGTGGTCGACGCTCCGCTGAGTCTGGCCGCGTCCTGGCTCTGGCCTTCGGGTACCCTCGCAGTGTCCCGTGACCGCCCTCCTGCCAGCGCCCTCCATCGTCCTGGCCTTTCCTCAACCACGTTAAGACGTACGGCGTTCAGCACAGCGGCTCGCAGCGCGCGCGTGAAAACCCAAGCAAGCGACGGACACAAGGTAAAGCTGCCCAGCTCAACGGGGACCACAGCGACCCTTTTATATTCTCCCAGTCAGGGCCAGACTCAGGGTATCAGCCATGCTCCCATCGTCGTACGGTCTACACGGATCGCTATCCGCAGGCACAGCAAACTACGAGACGACCAAATGATACCGTTGCTGTCAGACAGAAGCTTCTCATGTTCTCCGACACCACCCGGTCGGCACCCTCTTGTCAATCGTGATCAAGTCCAGAGCAGGTATGTGAACCGTTCAAAGTTCGAGTTGCTGATGGCCCCTGTGCGGCGTACAGTATGCCGTGATAAAAATGGCATACAGAGGAGGAATCTTTAGAGTTGTGAAGGAGAGCAAGCTGGGCCAAGAGAGAATGTATTGTGCGTCTCGATCTCCTATAAATTCTCCCAGTAAGCATTCAGCTCGTAACGGCTCCATGGTGCTAGCAGAAAGAAGAAAGCCGGTTGGACATGACCCGATGCCGGTGTGTGTGTTTGAAAATCCGTTCATTACCTAACTTCCCCGTTGATAGATGTGGGTGTGCGCAAGGAGTGTCAGTGGAGGTGAGTCAGCTGCGCACTGCACGCCCTTCAGATACACAGAACGTGTACATTGACTTGTGGATACCTACTGTATCTGTGAATACGATCATTCTCCGGTGCGGGTACGCTGGCGCTTTTTCAGGTAGACGTGTGAGTAGTTTCCAATAAGAGTGATGCGAGCTTTTCACTGCTCGAGGTGATAATATGGCCTTGAGACTGCAATCGATTTTGGTCTAGTGAAATTGAGGAGCAACTGTAGTTTGATAAATCATATACTGGTTGCGCGGACGCCAATATTAATGTTGATATCCAGCTGGAGATGATTAATGGACCAATTACAAGCGGCCGATCTCCTGTGGCTGCTGCCGGAGCTCAAAAACAAGCGTAGGGTCAGGTTCATCATAACTGAAAGCTTTCAGTACTTCAGTCCTTAGGCCTCAGGCTTCAAACCCAGTACGCAGAAGTCAGAAACTAGCCGATTCATGGGCACTAACTATGAAATATATAACGTACGTTTGGATTGACAGGCTCCGAGATTCATTGCTGCATATTTTGTCATTCTCCGTAGACAATCATGGTTCGCCACACCTGGAAATACGGGTACGTCCATCCTGCACCCATATACAATTTCTCAGAGATTAGTCTCATGCTCTGCTGCATTCAGAAACACATCTGAGCCGTAAGTATCTGTCATGCATCACTTTCCTATTCCACTTGCCAGGCGCGATCAAAGCCGAAGACAGGCTCTGAAGCTAAAACCAACACCGATAACAGTGCAACTTTCTTACCCTACTCAAGTCGCTACTGCATCTTGTTTTCCACCAAGTACTGTGTATAAGGGCAACAATGTCTGTCTAGATAGGCAAAATCAAGTCGATCAAAGGCTTGCTTGGAAATTAGCGAATAATTTAAAATGGTTCCTTCAAGTCCTAGCCTGTCGACGAACAAGAATAGGTCATTTCATCAAATAACCATCCACCGCTGGAAAGACGTCTACGGTAATATGACCCCAGTATGATTCCTCCGACTGGCAAGGCGAAAGTCAAAATCAGCACTTCCTGCCTCCTTACCGGAGGCGAGTCGCCTCACTGTAAGTACTATGGTCTTTTTGAGTGTATTCTACTGGCATGGTTATCTGCACTCTGTTCAGACTAAAATCCTTGTCCTTCGGTCCTTAGCACCTCATCGGGGTGGATTCTACATTACACGCAACTATCGGAAATTGCAAGAAAACAGTACTACCTTATCGTCAAGAAGTTCCGATTCTTGGCCTTGACCATGAGCTTGGACAAACCAGCCAGGAGATTAATCTGCCATACGTAATCTATGCCCCTCATTCCTGCGTCCCCAAAACCTTTTCCCATGATTCTGCCCACGATTCAATGCCTATCCTCACCCCATGACAATGTTCTAGGAATGGGGCGAAGCACGGTATTTTTAGAGCGTGAGAGGCGGGACGGAAACGAAGCCCTCCTTTGACAGGTATATATAATTCACAACGATCTCCTTTCTCTCTCTATTCTCACTATGCTGACACTATACGACTTGGAACTTTGTGGTGGATGCTTAATAGCTCTTCTCTACATTCTTGTTACCTCCCGGCACCGTAACAAAAGGTTTCCTCCTGGTCCTAAAGCTATTCCATTTTTCGGGAATATCAGCCAGCTACCTATGGATTACCAGCATAAGACGTTTACGGATTGGGCAATGATATATGGCACGGTTATTCTCATATTTTTAATAGATATGCTAAGCGTCATATGTCTCTGATAGGCGACATAGTCTTTGCACGCTTATTCCAAACGCCTGTGCTAGTATTAAACTCTGTCGAAGTAGCACGCCTTCTGTTGGAGAAGAGAGGTTCCAAGTATTCTGATAGACCGCGTTTCGTGAAGCTTCTTGATGTGTATGTGCATTTTTATTATCAACGGGCTATCGTTGACTACTTTGTTGATTGAACAGCATTGGTTGGACATATAACTTCTCATTGAGGGCGTATGAAGATCCAGACTGGCGTCGTCAGCGAAAATGGTTTCAGGCTGCATTCCAAGCGAGGAATGGGCTCAATCGCTATCGCAGTCTCCAACAGGACAGGGTCCAGGCACTGATGCGAAATCTCGTTGAAAGTCCTGAAGCATTCATGGGACACGTCAAGACGTTTGTGAACATATTCTGTCAAAGGATTGCTTACTCAGACGTAAGAGCCCAGGTTTTCTGCTTCCTTGATGATGGAAGTTGCGTATGGCCGTAACGTTTTATCGTCGCTAGATGAAAATTACCTCGAGAATGCGGAGAAAGCAATGCTGGAGATTTTCCAGTCGGGAAGTTTTGCTGGGTCGCTAGTGGACTATTTTCCTACGCGTAAGTATTATATTTACCGGAATTACCCGATAAGCCTTGCGAACTCTTCTTTCGCAGTCAAGTACTGGCCGGTATGGCTCCCAGGCGGCCAGTGGAAACGACAGGCGCTGGATGCGGCAAAGTCACTGAGAGTGACCATACAAGTACCATATGAAAGATTCAAGGAGTTTCTCGTAAGTGCAGAGTCTGTACTAGTTGATTCGTTTCTGATCGCACGACTATTACATGAGGCGACGGGCAATGCGGAGTCCTGCTTTATTTCTTCAATCATGAGCGAGATCTCAAAGACTGGAGAGATCACAGAAGAAGATGAGAAAGGCATGAAGGATGCGGCAATCGTATTGTATTCAGGTGAGACAAATGGCAGTAACAGTGTACATAATCTCGCCCCTGCTAAAATTCAACTGTGGCATTCCAGCTGGCACCGATACCGTACTTGTCCCCGCAGAATTTGCATGGCTGTTCCATAGCTAACTCCTTACCTGCAGACAATTACCACTATACTGATGTTTATTCAGGCGATGGTCTTGCACCCAGACATTTACTTGAAAGCACAAACGGAGGTAGACGCAGTCATCGGCGATTCACGTCTCCCGACTATCGAAGACAAGGACTCACTGCCTTACCTTGATTGCGTCATTAAGGAAGTATATCGGTACAGTGATGTCTTCCTTCCAGCTCTATGCCTTTTTCACTCTCGTCGTAGCTGGGGCTGTCCTGTACCCCTCGGTAAGCGAAATGATTATCTCACAATAATACAATCCGTATCGCATATCAGGGTTGCCCCACCAGCTGACGGTCGACGATGAATTTCGTGGCTATCATCACCCTGCGAGATCGACCGTCATCACCAATATCTGGTACGGTGCAAAAGTATCGAAATGAACTATGTTCATCGTGATTTCACAAGGCAATGACGCACAACTCGGATATATATCCCAGTCCTGATCGCTTCGATCCAGAACGGTACATAGGTCTCAATCCTGAAGACGCAGAACGTCTAGATCCTCGCAAGATGGCGTTTGGGTTTGGTCGACGGTGGGTACGACTTGTGAATGCAGTAACTTCCAATAACATTGAAGCGTTCATCTCAATCATTGGCAGGATCTGCCCCGGTCGGTTCCTTGGAGACTCGACTGCGATCCTCGTAGCTGCGACCATGCTAGCTACTCTGGACATTCGCAAGGCCAGAGACGCAGCTGGTGCAGAAATCACGCCAATGCCCGAATACTTCGCTGGTGGTATCTCGTGAGACTGATGATTGTTCGAGTTGAAGCTTTTGACCGATACGCTAATCCCAGTCATCCCAAACCGTTTGTCTGTGACATCCGCCCGCGATCGAAGAAGGCTGAGGCGCTGATTGCTAGACACAGCCACTGAAACATACTCAGCAGAAGTAGAATACAATTCATGTGATTTGTCTGTAGCGTCTTCGTCAAAATGTCCTCCCTCCCCTGGCCTCCCATACGCGCTGTAGCTATCTGAATCTGCAGATACAATGCATGCTCGTGCGTTTGTTGCTATCTGAGACTTATGTGTTGATCCGCATCTACTGTATGAGTTGAATCAGTGATCTGCCTACTCCAAGATGGAATGCGTTCAGGGCTTGATGCGAGTCGCTCGTACACTGCCGATGGAAGTCTAAAAATGCATGAAATAGATGTAAATACAGTCCGCCCGTAATAGTCCGTAGTGTGCAGATATCCTAACAAGAATACAGCAAGCAGAAACAATACACTATCCCAAAAGACAGCAAGCTAGATAGGACACTGCGGTGTGACATCGCGCACCTTGGTTGCTGGTATGCGGATACGTCCATTAATTCAGTTACCTGGCAGTCAGCAACTTCACAAGTGAATTAACATGCCACTGAGGGCACAGGCCGCAACGGTGAGGATTACTCCAGCGGTCTGCATGGCCTTTGGGCTCATCCCTCCATCCGATGTAGCCGCAAAGCTGATCGCGAACTGGTCGGTAGGAGCGGGCGCGCCGGAAATCGTGACGGTGGGTGCGCTCCCATCAGAGGACGGCAATGTTGCATTCGCAGAATTAGAGATAGCAAATGCAGCAGATGAAGCCCAAAGTGCGCCATCGGTGAGGTTCATAAAGGAGATGTAGTAGTCGTTGCCGACGGGGACATCCTGGAGGTAGACATTCAGGCTACTCATGGACGAGGGGACTAGACAGTAAGGCAAGTGTGTGAGCAAAAGAACACCGTAAGAAAGAACGAGACGCACCATTGTGTGCAACAAAGCTCACGCCTGCGACACTCAGTCTCTGCATTTCGATGTCGAACATGTCTATCCCGTCCAACAAGCCCTTGGACCAGGCAAGTAGATTGGCCCTTCCGTTAACCCACTCAACTCCAGACGTCGGCGATGTGACCTCCCAATCTACAGATCGTCTCAGGAAAGGCTGAGTTGGTACACAGAGCGACTCACAGTCGGCCTTCACTAATGGAATAAACCACCACACCAAAATCAAGACGATAGTGCTAGACGAGATGATTGACGGTAGCGGGGTGCGCATGGTGCAGATTTCCAGGTATCAGAATGAGTGTGGTATGAACACAAGTATACTGAAGGCGTGAATGTCGTGGCAGGGAGAAAGGACGGAAGCGATGGGTCGTGCCGCCCACGCCACATGCCCGTCGCCGGCAGCGGCGAGCCCTCAGCGCTCCAGCCCTCAGCGGGTCATCTCCCTCTCCCTGTTTCCATAAGTCGTTGTTTATTATTACTATTATTGTATGAAGTGGCATAACCCACTATGCCAGTAGCAAATGGTGTGGCAGGCCTGAGGGATGTGATGGAGTATGTTGTACACTAATGACAAAACCCTACATACAATTAATATAATCTGGAGGGTTCATTACACTGTTCAGATTAGTTCTGTAGGTCTATCTCTATGTAAAGTGTTGTTGTACTGATGTCACAATACAATCTTCCAGAACTTGGCACCACAGCACTTGGTCCACATGAGTCAACAGGTGAAACTAAGCAAGGGCAGACAGGAGCACAGATCTGAAATCTTGCGGATGATCGTTGAGCTTCAATTCGATAAGAACCCCCCGAGTACTTACTTCGTAGCGGGAATTACTATTACTCTTACTTTGTAGACGTTGTAAGTAGGCTTACGCTTACAGTATCACAACAAAAAAAATCCTTTCTCGGCTCACTCCGAGACTGCCACATCTTCAGTTCCTCTAAAATCCTCGAACCTACCATATGGACCTCTAACATCTTAATCTAATAATGCCATGTCGGGCCGCCATATAATGGCTTTTCCTTCTTCACTGTCCGGTGATGCGGAAATGCCTCTCCGTTGTCTAAGCGTCAGCGTCAAGACAGCGGTATTTATCGCATCATCCATATCTATCAAGGAAGGCATCTGCCAGTATAGAGCATGGATGCCTTACAAAACCTATGGTTTGTGCCCGGATGGTTGTTGTTGTATTAATATCTCACGATTGACTGTTAGCATCAGTCGAGCCATCTTTCAATGGTTGAACTTTATAAACCGTGGGCAATTGACGAAGTTCGGCGGTCGAGTATGCGTTGGAAACTGGCTGCAAGAGATCGCATTTCCTTGCAATGTTCGAAGCCCAATCACTCGGCCAGACTTTACATGCAAAGAACATGGCAAGCGGACCAATCAGAGGCTACTAATCTACCACGTTCGGTGCCCGAATGTGATATCCAATGCTCGTACTCAGAGAATTGAGTGAAAATGCAATTTGATGCATGTCCGGCACATGCTCAATAGCCGGACACCGCATTTGGCTCACGGTGTCCACTTTTGAATGTGTAACATGCAGACCCTACTGTTATCAGGCAACCTCAGACGGACCAGCTTATACAAGAAACTTCAAGAGTGTTTACATACATATTGCGGTACGTTGCTGAGAAGGTACACTGATCGACAGCAACAGCACCATGGATCTGAAATCTCTATTCAATCTGCTCGAGTACATGCACGCCGCATGGTGGCTCTGGGTATCTACGTTAAGATCTGCACTACAGCGAAGTCGGCCCATCCCCCGTCCCACAGCGCACGAACAGGATGTATGCTCTGGCATATCTTCTTCCACTGGATCTATATCTGGCCGTACAGATGGTTGGGATATCGTTGAGACCATCGCAAGCATAGTCGTTGGGCCCAGGTATCAGGTACCATTCACTTGCATCCATAGGGCATTCTGCGCCCAGGCATCTGCGGTTGGCGAGCACACAGCAGTCATGGATTATTTGGGGAACCAAATCACGTACAAAGAGCTAGAGTTGAACTCTGCACGACTCGCACTGGCTCTCTATGCGCACGGAGTCGGCCGTGGGACCCGTGTTTGCCTTGTGTCCACTCGATCCATCTCTCACGTGGTAGCTATCCTCGCTACTTTACGCATCGGCGCAGCCTACGTTCCTCTTGATGGTGATAGCATCACCAACTATTCCTTGGATGCAGTTTTGGAAGACGCGAAACCGGTACTCACATTGATCTCCAAGTGTCACATCGACCGCACTGAGATCGTCGCTGGCCGCTCAACGTATCGTTGTCTGGAAGACATCATTGAAGAATCACGAGTAGCGGATATCGAAATCTCTTCTCTGTTTATGTTGGAAGATAATGTTCTTCCGTCAGACTGCGCTTACATTATATATACATCCGGTATGGCCTTTGCAATCAGATTAAGTACTCATGATGAGCTTACGCGCATGTACAGGAACAACTGGAAAACCTAAGGGTGTCAGTGTCAGCCATACGAACGTTACTAACCGTGAGTAAATTCGACGGCTCTTCGAGACGTTTCGCTAATTGAATACTGACCCTGCAGTGTTATGCTCTCCGCCGGGTAACCTCAGGATCTCTCCAGGTGTACGCGTGGCTCAACTGCTAAATATTGCCTTTGACATGTGCGTCTGGGAGACCCTGGGCTGCCTCTTGAATGGCGGCACGCTTCACATGCGCGGACCTCGTCGGGTAGACTGGCTGAAGATTCTGAGGACAGTAGATGTCGTTATCAGCACACCATCGATACTCGCGTCTCATGATCCAGCGAATTATCCAAACATTCGAGTGGTCGCTACTGCTGGAGAACCATGCCCAGTGGCGCTTGCAGATAAGTGGGGACAGAATGCCACATTTTACAATTGTTGTGGGCCTACAGAGGTATGTGTTTGTGGGTGCGATTACAGTTCAGATTGATAACAAGTTATCTCTTTTAGGTAACTATTGTCAATACCATGCATCACCACTCTCCCGGGACACCGTTGACGATTGGAAAGCCAACGCCAAATAACACGGTCTATGTCCTTGACGACGACATGCAACCTACACCACGCGGAATGCCGGGCGTTATGTGGGCTGGAGGTCCCTGTGTTTGTTTAGGGTACGTCAATCGTCCAGAGCTCAACAAGAACAAGTTCGCACCAGATCCACTCTCATCCGAAGGGAACGTTGAACTCCTCACTGTAATGTTCAACCTCTAATTCATCTACATTTTTATAGAGGAATGATGTTCAATACAGGGGATATCGGTCGATTAAGACATGACGGAGAGCTAGATTACCTTGGTCGGATTGATGATCAAGTAAAGATCCAGGTATTTTGCACCATTCATATTTATCTTCCTACTTCTGAAGGCTGTTCTAGGGTTTCCGTGTCGAGCTGGATGGGGTGTCGGCGTCGATACGCGCTTGTCCTGGTGTTGTTCACGCATGCGCTGTGTTGATTCGAGACGAATTGTGGGCATTCTACACGCCTATAGAGGTGCCTGCGGACGCTGTTCAGGATGTAGTGGCACAACTGCTCCCGAAATACTCTCTGCCGAATAGATACAAAGCGCTGGCTGCATTACCGTTAACCAGGTGAATATCCTGCGTCATCGGCTAGTTAGCAAGGACTTACGAAACTTCAGTAACGGAAAAATCGACAAACGAGCATTGCAGTTCGATTTTGAGCATGCGGATTAAGAGTTCGACCGTTCTTTTCCGCTCCTACTCAGACTTTCACTCCTACTCGGATATTATTATACGCTTTGCGAAATTCATATATACCTATCAATCCCTCCTCAACCGTCACTGGTTCTTGTCTTCATAGCCCAGTATTTTATTTGTATTTCGCCCGCAGGCTCTTTATCTGCACATTCAATATTTGTACTATTCATGTCGGGCACAGTCTAAAGGGGGCGAGACAAACCTAGGGGTTACGGAAGAACGCGAGCTATTCCTTTGCACGGGTAGGGTCTCCACGGTACTGGGACTGTGCATGTATTGCTGGCGGCAAGGCAAGCTTGTCATCGACGCACATCGTCCTCCGTGGCCATAAGTTAGGTTCCAATAGACTGTGCACACCCACCAGGCTCCCTTACGTATGAACGAGCCATACAAACGACGTGCACACGAATGTCTGCTGGTTTCAATTTGGTGATCTCTCATCTGTCGATAAACCTTTGGAGGACCACGCCGAAGTTGGATGCCAGCCTATCAAAAACGGGACAACTGCCAAAATGCAGACAAGGAAATGAAACCTTCGGGTCCTTTTGTGGAGAGGTTTAACAGCACGGTGCTTCAGCAGGGTAGCTCAAGTGTAACACGCTATGTGTGCATCCAATGGCAAGCGCATCAGAGCGGGAATGTGATGGTCCCCGAGTCCTGAGCTTCGCATTTGTGCCTGTCATAGCCACAACCGACTGGGTGCACTGAACTCGGGCTGTGATTCGAGGGTATGAGCTCAATGAGAGTCTACGGAGAACGCAGCTGCTTCCTATAACAACATCTTGACTGAAGCATGTAGAGAGACTTGATGCACTATCTTCGATGGTTCAACTAGATATCGCTTTGAAACGAGTTGTCTGAACGACTCGAGCATGGAAGTCAGCCTTCTGAGGAAAATGGAGCATACAGCAGCTGAATACGTACCAAAGAGTTCCTCAGTGTGCGATCTTCGTTATGGGCACAACGAAGTATATAACAAACACAACACTTGTTTACTAGCTATACGCGTTTCGATTTCCATGAAAGCCAATCACCAAGGGCGCGCATCAAACTTACCTGGCCTGAGCTGGCACTCATGCTGCACCATTCGCCGCAGGCATTATCATGCCACAGCACAATTGCTCACCTCTTGACTCAAGTAACCGGCTTTCTTCCCATTCGCTCATTTCAAAAGATGTTAAACCTATCGTTCACACGAGATCGTGAGTATTAGTACAGGTGAGGCCGGAATCACAGATTGATGACAGTGCAGCTTGCTCACTGCTGGGCCATTCAATACTCAGTGTGACCGTGACACAGCGTGGTATTAGCGGCGACCACACTTCTTCCAGTGGCATCGTCGAGCGTCGGCATACTACCACGCGATGAGAGAGGTAAAATCAAAGCCTGGACGGAAGTAGATCTAGACGAAAGTATGCATCATGAAGTGTACCTGCTCGATCCGCACATTTAAGGCTAAACTGTGTAGTTCGATAGTGTCCCTTACAGTAGAGTTTGGGAGGCTGTTTTGAACGTATTTTTTTGAATCTTGTTTTCGACGAGTCGAGACGTCTGAAGACGTGGTGGCAAGGCCGAGACGAGTTTGGTGTGGCTGATCAAATTTCAAACCTGACCGTGACTGCGATTCTCGTCTCTGCCTCCCGCGACTGCTCTCGCGATGAAGCACGTACTTACTTCATAGGCGTGTGCAGGGCGGAGCAACACGATGAATGCAAACGTGCCGTGAGCAATCGCCGTTTGCGCGCACGCCGATCGCTGACTCGGCATGTGTTGAAATCGATGGCTGGTTCCTCTCGCCGTCTTGTCATCAGCCCGTTCTCACCGTCTCGGATTGAAGCATAGTAACGGGGACGTGGACATGGCCCATGCTTGCAGCGCATTTCCCTCGGTTGTCTGTAATACCGTGCCAACGAACGACCAGGGCGACGCCGTGAACGACGAGCAGGCGGTCACGGTCACGAAGATGAGTACAAAGGGAAAGGGATGCGACTGGGAGCTACTGGAGTGGGACGTTTTCAGCTTTGGCTACAATGTGCTGGGCCTTCCCGAGGACATCGCGAGACCAGCGCCGCCCTCCGAGAGCGTCGAACGCACAAGCCCGCGCACCGTCCGGGTGCTCCTGATGCCCGCGCTCGTACTGATCAGAAACCTCGAGTCGCCGGAGGACTTGGTGAAGGCTTGGGTGGATTGCTATCGATGTACGTGTCCCAACTGAGCGTGAATTCCACGACGTCGACCTCCGTCCGGGCTCTCACTGCAGGTAGTTTCCGGCTCTGGATGCACGGAGTCAAAGACACCGACATCAATTTGGACAACATGATGCGCGACCCCATCTCGAAGCGAGGGATACTGTGCAGCTGTGACTTGGCTCGGAATCCATACGATGCCTCCAGTGCCACTAAACAAGAGCATTCGGGCACCGTTCCTTTCATGGCTTGTGCCCTTTTGACGAAGAATTATCGCGCTGATCAGGCTACCCGCCTCTACTGCCACGATCTTGAATCATGCATATGGGTTCTGGCCTATGCATTGCTGTCGGATGCGGCTCCTGACGTCAAAGTCTGGGACACGGTATAATATGAACAGTGCAGGGGGAAGAAGTATGACTTTCTATTTCGACTTCGCGAACATCGCGCGTCTTTCGCCAAACAACCTCTGTGGATGACGATCGGCCGCGATGCTGCTCATTGGCTGAATCTGACGCAATGGCGTGTGGATCACGCTCAATGGGCGCAGGCCCGCGGCGAGACCATCTCACAAGAGGAAGAGAAATTT